>NW_026869610.1:0-93398 GCF_023558535.2 Drosophila nasuta | reverse complement strand
AAAACAATACTTTATTGAAAATTAAAATGTATAAAATAAAAATAAAAATGTTTAAAATTAAGTGTATATATTAGTAAATTAAGAAAAAATAAAAATTATAAATAACTTGAAATAAAATAAACAGAAAAATACAAAACACAAAATTGTTTTCAATCTTATATTATTACAAAATTTCATTCTTATGAATCCAACTGTCTTCGGTTTTGGGAAAGCCAACCAGCGCACGAGAGCTCTATTGCCTTTTCTTTTTAACACTTTTTCAACCAGATAAGTGTTAGGAAAACTTGTTTTTTCAGTTCCTCTTTGTAGAAACCACCTTGAATTGGATTCCCATTGAAGTCTTGTAGTAAGTATGTTGTTGGGTAAGTATTTTGTACTTTTGCTTATTTTAAAAATTTCAGTTGTCCAATTAGAGTATAGCCTTTTTCAAATACGTGTTTGTACTTGCTGATGCGTACATAATCACCCATTTTCAATTTGCTACCCGTAAACATTTTAATATTGTTGTAGACAGTTTTCAAAATATGTTACTCATTATTAGTGTTTACATTAACGGGTGGCATTCGTATAGTTCTATGATATCTATTGTTGTAAACGAAAATTAGTGTTTTGAATATATCAATTCACTTGTATGTCCCATTGAAACTGAATTCACGCCACATTGGGTCTTTTAATAATCTATTAAATCGTTCAACAATTGACTCCTTTAGACTACTAAATGTTGAATAGTGGTTGATTCCATATCGTTTCATTAATATCTTAAATTGAGTGTTAAAGAACTCTTTACCATCGTCTGTTTGAAGATTTTTGGGGAATCCTCTCCCTGATTGAAATATTTTCTCCATGGCCTCAGCAACGTCTTTTGCATTTTTAGACTTTATTGCTTCCCCATCCAAATTTTGAGAATGTGTCTGTTGATGCGAGCGCATTGCTAAGCGAGAGGCACACCTCCGCTCCGCCGACCGAAAAGCACTCAAAGCTTTTTCGCTCACTAGCAATGCGCTCAGTGCGTAAGAATGCACCCAAGCTCCAGTGCTCTCAGCTTCTCTCCCACAACTCACCACCGCTGAGCCGCGCTCAGCATAGATCAACGAAATGCCGTCGGCATTTCTCTCAGTTGCAGTATCAAACCACGTCTCTTTTCAATCGGTACAATTACCCCCATTTCTGTGCGCAACAATAACCCGCCAAGTCTCAATAAATCAACAAATATATATAGTGAAAAAACGCGAGTGTTTTTATTTCGGGAAGAAGACAACTTTGGACATATTTCAGCGCCCCCACGAACATTAGTCCTTCGAGCCGGATCTTCAATCAATTTCATCGGTATTCCAGCATACATACGCAGATAAGTACCACTAGTTTTTGCTTATTTCCTATTCCTTCTACCACGGTCGTCCGCCCCTCCAATTCCGCCATATTGCGCAAAGGTTTTTCCAATAGCCTTTGCCAATTGCCTTCTTTTTCTTCGGACGACCATTTCCATGGTTTTTGCCTAAGTACATATATGTAAACAGGTCACTTCTGTTAATAATAAGTTTAGCGATCGGGCAGCTCATGCACTCTGTTAAATATGAAGAAGAACAAGAGTTGTGAACGCGCTTCACTCCTTGAAAAGTCGCGAAGGTGTTAAGTCGTTGCTGCAAAAAGTCGTAGTTATAAAATATAATGCGTAGTATTATTCACTCATTCAAGTTTTCACGATTTATAATAAACAATTAATTTACTTTTAATATAATACTTTACATTTGAGGGCTCAACCGGTCGTGAGTCTTGTGTGTGAAAAATTGAAAGTTGTTGCTGAAAATACGGATAGACGGAACAGTTGCAAAGTTGTGAAATAGGGTCTTGTAAGTTGAAGCCCTTATTTCAAAATAAATATTTCAAAAGTCCGAATCCAATAAGCAGTAGTACTACAGTGAAAGTTGCAAAAAAAATTCAATTCAATTCAATTTTGGTGATCATCTGCGTAATTGCGTTTCTGCGTCGCGGGATACATACACAATGGCTACACTGAATACGCCAGTAAAGAAAACAAAAACGCCTGCAAAGAAAACGTATGTACAACACGAAGAAGCAGAAAAAGAGGTGACGTCAAAATTAGAACTTGTGGTAGAGAACGAAATGGAAGAGGAAAATGAAAAAAGAGTGACCAGCAGTGTATCTGACAAAGTTGACCAAATGCTGCAGCTGTTAAGTTTGAAAATAGAAGTTGATGAAAACAAAGTGGCCAGATTAAGATTGCAGCCGATAAGTTTGAAAAGTTGTTGCCGATTACGATGGAAAATCGATACCAGTTAAAAGTGGTTTGAAATTTTCGAAAGAAATGCGGATGCCTACGAGCTTTCAGAAAACAGAAATATGTACAAGCCAGAGGTAAGATGGTTGGAACAGCCAAGCTATTCCTGAGTCTGAAGATGTGTGCGGTTACGAAGAACTGAAACGTAGTGTGATCGAAGAGTTTGCACGCAGTGTGAATAGTGCAGATATACACAAGAAGCTGCAGGATAGAAAGAAGAAGAAAGATGAGTCAATGCACGAGTACATGTTGCAAATGAGGAAGACAGCTGCACTTGGGGACATTGAAGATATTGCTGTAATTAATCACATAGTAAATGGACTCGACATTAAAAATGAATATAAGTACAGTATGTTGCGATGTAAGTCACTTAAGTCATTGAAAGAAGAGTTTGAGATTTACGATAGGCTGAATGTGAATGAAAAGAAGAGTGAGCAACAGAAAACGAATGTTAACAACAAGCAAATGACGTCAGCTGGTAAAAAAGATCATTGCTATAATTGCGGTTCGACAGAGCATAAAAGAAAGGATTGCAATGCCAGCACAAAATGCTTTAGTTGCAATAGAGACGGTCATATTTCGCGTAATTGTCCTACAAAAGTTGAAAAGTTAATAAAGTTGTATACGAGAACAGACGCACCAAAAAGATAAAAGTCAACAATCTTGAAGTAGACTGTCTGGTGGACACAGGATCGGTTGTGACGTTGATAAAGGCAAATATCGTAGATCAAAAGAAGAACGTAGAGCTTACTAAGAGTATCTCAGTATTGCGTGGATTGGGCAATGCCACGACACAACCAACTGGATGTTTCAACGCGCAAGTAGTGGTCGATCGGCTGTCAACTGACCAAAATTTTATTGTTGTGCCTAGCAATAAAATGGAATACGATGTACTGCTAGGGCACGATTTCATCAATAAATTTCGCATGGTTGCTGACAAGCGAGGATATACATTTTTGAATATGGAAGAAAGCTCGATGCATAATGATGAGTATGAAGTATATAATATTTGCGAAGAGTCTTCTTTACAGTTTCGCCAAAGTATCGAAAGCCTGTCGAGCAGTTGATAGAGGACACCTACGAGAAGCCGCCGCAAGTTGTTAAACAGTGTCCTGTCGAGCTAAAGATAGTGCCAGATGGAGTGGTTAAGCCGTATCGCCATCCAC
The DNA here is from genome assembly GCF_023558535.2 of Drosophila nasuta. NCBI lineage: Eukaryota > Metazoa > Arthropoda > Insecta > Diptera > Drosophilidae > Drosophila > Drosophila nasuta. The sequence continues at coordinate 89,933 of NW_026869610.1, read as the reverse complement.
CTGCTCGGTTAACACCAGATGAAGCTGCCGCTGTAAAGAAGCAAGTAGAAGAGTGGATTGATCACGGAGTCGTACGCAAATCATCGCCAAATGTTGCAAGCCGAGTAGTTGTTGTTAAAAGAAGAAGCGTCAAAAGCAACGTGAGGAGGCGATACGAAATATAGAGCAGACACAGCAGGTCTACAAACGCAATTTTGACAAGAAGCGCCGGCTAGAGCAGACATATAAAATTGGAGATCTGGTCGCCATAAAGAGAACGCAATTTGTCGCCGGACGTAAGCTGGCAAGCGAGTATCTTGGTCCATACGAGATAACAAAGACGAAGGGAAATGGGCGATATGACGTTCGCAAGGCAGCTGATGTTGAAGGGCCTAATATCACTGCTTCTAGCTGCGACAATATGAAGCTCTGGAGGTTTGTGATGGACAACGAAGAGTTACTGTCATCTGGGACAGATGAAGAAGATCAGGAGGGCCGAATGTAAACAGGTCACTTCTGTTAATAATAAGTTTAGCGATCCGGCAGCTCATGCACTCTGTTAAATATGAAGAAGAACAAGAGTTAAGTCGTTGCTGCAAAAAGTCGTAGTTATAAAATATAATGCGTAGTATTATTCACTCATTCAAGTTTTCACGATTTATAATAAACAATTAATTTACTTTTAATAAAATACTTTACATATATAATAAATAATTATATCTGTTTTTCCGCCAATCGCGTACGTGTGTTTTTCCTTTTTTGCAAGTGCAAGTGCAGTGACAAGTGTAAATTATCCAGAGAGAAACATTTTTTAAAATGCGAAGATTATATATTGTATACTCCATACATATATAATCATACGAATTAATTAATTTAAATCCAAGTTGTGTTCCAGAATTTCGTTTTGCTTAAATTCTTATCCGTTATTTCTTGTACGTTTGTATGTCGCGGTAATTGCCGACATACATACATACACACATATTTTTCGGTGCACTCTCTTTTGTCCGCAAGCGCACCAGCTTGCAGCCGCGCTTGCTCTCGCGCTCTCTCAACACACACACACGCACTCTTGTGCATCGCTGTTGTCCGCACTTGCTCTCGCTCTCTTTTGTGTTACATACAAACATACGTGCACTTCGCTTGCTTAGACGTTGGCAGCGCAGTGCAAGCACACATACATACATACGTACATACTGATGTGCACACCGTGTGGTGGCGGTTACGAGAATACCACCTCAGTCAACCACCGCTTGTCGTAAAAGGCGACTAAAGTGGTATCAAAGCCGAGCCCAGTACAGCCTTGATTAGGATACTGGAAACACCACCTCTGACTTGATGAGTTGGGCTGACAGTCACAGTATTCTAGTATCTGAGTAGACAGAGTGATATCTTGTCGAAACGACTACTAGGCTAATGCTCTGACTGCCCCGTCCCGTTAAAATCGTGGCTGACCTCTAAGCACGCTCAATGGTTCGTCCCCATTCAGTTGGGCGTACAGGCTCAGTTGAGACTACTCCTGACCTACGTGGATCTGGCTCTGAACATACGACCCCATGAAGGCGTATGTCAACCCTCGCATGGCCTCCTGATACATAGACAACCATGAGATCATTAGACACGACTGCACTACGAACATTGATAACGACTTAGAGTTGGGACCCAATCACAACGATGTTTACAACAAGAGAAGGAAGGAAGGGAGGAGAGGAGAGAGAAAGGAGAGAATTGCATGAGTCTGCGGATCGACAGCGATCGGAAGGAGCGGCGAAGGTTGACCCGTTCGCAAGGAAGTCGAGGGTTTCCCACTCGCCGATAAGAGTGCCAGTAATTGCTGCGGTATCTGGGCCATCTGAACGAGCGTCTGAATCGGCTACAGTTATGGAAACACAGCAGGGCGAACAACGACCCCCGCCAATGCAACTTAATCTTAAAGTTGCGCAAACGCAGAGGTCAAAATCAGTCCCACCATCGGACAACGCTACGAAGGAGGGCTCGTCGTCACTACGATCGGACCCGGTGAAATTTACGGTACTCGGGGAGAAAATTGGTCTCCTTAACGATATGCTCGAAGGTCGGAGATCTATTCACCAACCGATGAGGAATCTGATCGAGGAGATTACAAACCTATATAAGGAGATTAAGGAGAATAGCCTCGGCACCTCCTCACCCATGCAGAAAGGCGAGTCACCTAGTGACAAACCATCCCGGAAGAGCAATGTTGGAAAGGAGTCGACAAAGAGCCCCGGAGGCGGAAAGGTGACAGCCCCGCTGACACAGCGGCAACAACGGAGTCCCACGCAAGGGGCCAATGATCCGGAATGGTAAACCTAGGAAGGAAAACAAGGCAAGGGAAGGTAGATGCACAGGCGGCGATAAGCAGCAGCGCGAGAGTTGGACGAAGGTGGAGCCGAAGAAGAAGCGAGTTAGGCAGTCATAGCCGGATGCGATTGTCATCCAAGGAGCGACGGGAGTGAGCTACGCGGATATCCTGCGATCGGTGAAGACAGAACCTCGACTCAAGGATCTAGCTCAACTAGTAAAGGGAATTAGGAAGACCGCGAAAGGCGAACTACTCTTCGAACTGGTGCGCGCTTCCGATCCTAACACGAAGGTCATGCAGGAGGCTGTGAGCACACTTTAGGTGACAAGGCGGAAGTCCGGGTGCTGTCGGAAACCGTGTCGCTAGAGGTAAAAGACATTGATGAGCTGACGACAGAAGCAGAAATCCTGGAGGCTCTGGTCACCCAGTTTGAGGTACGGACATCAGCCGATCCTCATTACAATCGCTTCGGCCGGCGTACGGAGGCACCCAAACAGCCACACTGAGGGTATCCGGCGGATTGGCGGGAAGTTACTATCTGCAGGCAAAATCCGTATAGGCTGGGTCATCTGTCGCATTAGACAGAAGGTACAGCCTATTCGATGCTTCAGATGCATGGAGTTCGGCCATGTAGCAAGTAGATGCACATCCGAGACGGATTGCAAGGACCACTGCTTTAACTGTGGAGGAAGAGGGCACCAGGCCAGGAACTGCAAGGAGGATAAGGCCTGCATGCTGTGCACAAGGAAAGGAGAAAAGGATTGCAAGCACGCAACAAATAGCCCGCTTTGTCCGTTTTTAAGAAGGCTGTCGCCCGGTCACATAAATGATGCGCATATACCAATTAAATTTGAATCACTGCGCAGCGGCACAGGACCTGCTAGAACAGACTCTTAGGGAAAGGAAAATCGATGTTGCCATTCTATGCGAACCCTACAGACAGAAATCCCCCAATACGTGGGTCGGGGACAGATGTGGTAAGGCAGTGGTGTGGAGTTGCGGGGAAACCCGGCGATGATGTCAGAAGTCAAAAGCGGTAGCTTTTGTTCGAGCCAGGATAGTTGCTATCTGCCTCCATCCATGGATCTACAAAGCTTCAGGGCGGCTACGGATGAACTTGCGGATGACGCGAGGTCAAAGACGCCATGCCTTATTGCAGGGACTTTAACGCTTGGGCCACGGAGTGGGGAGCGCGAGGACCAACGACAAAGGTCAAGCTCTGCTGGAGGCGCTGGCGACCCTGGATGTAGTGCTGCTAAACTCTGGCAACCAGTACACGTTCAGTAGGGGTAGTATGGGATCCACCATCGATGTTACTTTCGTAAGTAGCAGCCTTTCACGCAGAGCATCCTGGAAGGTATGCGGTGATTACACGCATAGCGACCACTCTGCGATTATTACGGAGATTGGTGGAAACCTGCTACGGAGAAGCACCCCAGGAGACTCTCATATAATATGAGGTCCTTCGATAGCGAGGTCTTCAATTATATGATCAGAGGAGCAGAGCTGGATGGCAGGATGGATGGAGGTTATGGCCAGCAAGGTAATGGCAAGGATAGCGAGTGCTTGCGATGCCTCAATGTCCAGGAGAGTGCAGGGAGGAAGTCGTCTTCCGCAAGTCCACTGGTGGAACGACGAGATAGCGGACGCAAGGAGAGAGTGCCTCCGAGCCAGGCGGAACTACCAGCGTGCTGCCCCTGGTTCCGCATACGAGTACCTGAGAGGAGTACACAACACAAAGAGACGGATTCTGGCGAAACTTATCAAGGAAAGCAAGAGGGCGTCCTTCCAGCATCTGGTGAACGAGGCGGACAACGACCCGTGGGTATGGCCTACAAGCTGACGATGAAGAGGCTGAAAGCGTTTAGGACTCCCAGTCCATCCTGCCCAACCCTCCTTGGCAGGATTGTGCGCGAACTATTCCCACTGCAGAGTAGAGTAGGAAGGCCAAATACGCTACTGCAAGGACATCGTATCAGCTTCCCGCAGTTACTCGGGAAGAGCTCCGGGATGTCGCTAGAGGCATCAAGGTGAACAAGTCGCCCGGCCCCGATGGTATCCCTGGTCCGGCCATCAAAGCCGCCCTGGAGAATTACCCGGAGGACCTGATGAGGCTGTACAATAGGTGCCTAGAGGAAGGAGTGTTCCCTGCCCGATGGAAAAAGCAGTCGCTCGTGCTAATCCCGAAAGGGGGGAAACCTCCGGAGGAGCTTCCTCGTACCGACCGATCTGTTTACTAGACACGGCGGGCAAAGCGCTAGAAACGCTAGTACGGGAGCGCCTGGAGGTCGCTATAAACCGTGCAGGGGCTTATCACCATGGCAGTTTGGGTTCCGGAAGGGTCGCTCTACGATTCAGGCTATCAGCCAAATTATGGACAAGGCGGAGAAGGCAATCGCGGGGGAGCGCTGGCTCTGGGGCAGTAAGGAGTACTGCCTCATCACCGCACTGGATATAAGAAATGCCTTTAATTCTGCCAGCTGGCATAGGATCTTGCACGCGTTGCAGCACTTCAATATCCCGAGCTACCTCACCCGGATAATTGCAAGTTACCTTAGCGACAGGAAGCTCTGGTACACGACCAGTACAGGCACTGAGAACTACGAGGTCACTGGAGGCGTCCCCAGGGATCAGTGCTCGGCCCCACCTTGTGGAACGCTATGTACGACGGAGTCCTCCGCCTAAGGATGCCGGACGGTGTGAATATTGTCGGATTTGCAGACGACATAGCGATCGTGACGGTCGCGAAGCACCTGACGGATATAGAGGCAAAGACGAATACTGCAGTCAAAGCAGTACGGGATTGGCTGGAAGAAGTAGGGCTCCGACTGGCGGAGCATAAAACCGAGGCCGTGTTAGTTACTTCAAGGAAAAAGGTGGAGTTTGTTAATATCGTAGTTGGGGATACAACGATACGCTCGCAGGCCACTATGACCTATCTCGAGTCAAGGTGGACAACAGACTCAACTTTCGAGCACTCCTCATGTACGCGGCGAGTAAGGCAGCAACCGCATCCACGGCCTTAGCCCGAATAATGCCGAACACAGGTGGCCCTAGGCAGAAAAGAAGGTTACTGCTCACGAACGTGGTCAGGTCCATCAGCCTTTACGCAGCCCCGATCTGGCTAAAGGGAACGGAGAGCGGCACCTTCCTGAGGCAGATGAACTCGGTGCACAGGATCTGCGCGCTCAGAATGTGTTGCGCATTCCGGACGGTATCGGGAGAAGCTGCAATGGTCCTTGCGGGAACAGCGCCATTCGATCTACAGGCAGCAGAGCGCGCGAAGGCCAGGGATAGAGCCAGTATCATACAGGAGTGGCAGGCAAGGTGGAACAGCGGCACGAAAGGTCGGTGGACACATCGCCTGGTACCGGACATTTCAAGGTGGTTAGACAGAGGTCACGGAGAGATGAACTTTACCTAACACAATTACTAAGTGGTCACGGGTGTTTCAAAGGATACCTGCACCGTTTCGGCCATGCATCAGATCGTTACTGCGCCCACTGCGAGCCGCAGGTGGTGGAGGATGCAGAGCACGTCTTTCTGCACTGCGGACGCTTCGCAGGTGCTAGAGAAGAACTAGAAGCCCGCCTTGAGGGGCGTGTCGAGACGGAGTCCGTAGTCGAGCACATGATAAGCTCGAGGGAGAAATGGGTGGCGGTGAACACGATGGCAGTGGCTGTAATGAAGCAGCTAAGAAGAGAAGAGAGAGCACGAATCCCAGCCAACCCAGAAGAGGGCCGATAAAGGCCGAACCCTCCCCTGAAGTATTACCTCACGGCAGTTCCGGGGAGTGCGTTAAATGCGGGAGAAACAGGCGTTAGCCTGGTTTCGCAGGACCACTTGAACGTACTGCGGTGCGTCAACGTCCACTGATGTGCATGCTTAACCGCGTGTATAAGTACTTCTGCGAGTGAAGTAACAGATTGGCAGGGCAGCGGTAGTCGCACTCGACATACCCTACCCTTTTTTTTTGAATTTTTGTTTGCCAAGTGATATATTTAGTGTGTGTATTTGAGAGCAACTCCCAGCTCAAGTGTCGGTGTATAGGCTTACTCCAGCCAGTGTCCCACACACATAGACACACACACACATATACACACCTACATATCAATACACTTCTCCTTCCACCACATATCCATATACAAATATATAAATAAGTTTTTGTTTTTCTTTGACAATTTATTTATTATTTTTTCCATCCAGCGCATTTTTAACCACATTTGTGTTTTTCCAGCATATTGTGTTTTTGTGGTATTTTTCCGTGCTTTTTTGTTCTTGTTTTCGACAATCATTTGCTTGATTGTCGCGGGAAATTTCCCCGCCCCTTTGCGTTCGTTGCCTGTGTCCGCAGTCCGTACCCATTTGGGTACAAAATACCTCAGCACTACCTGTGGTATTTTTCTAGTATTTTCTTTGGTATTTTTTACTAGTTGCTACGTGCCTTCCGTTTCGTTTCCACCTTCTGGGCCGTTTCGGATATAAAAAACCAAGTTCCATTTGGTATTTTTTTGGTATATTTTTCGGTGATTTTCTGGTTTTCTAATCAGCTGCTTCCTATCTTCCGTGCGTAGCATGTCAACGGGCAAACCCGATAAGACTAAAGCTAGACTGTCCGTGCCTTCTACTAGCGCCGCTAGAGTTTCGAGTAACCCCCTTTTCCTAGATCCAAGAGGGAATCGGCTCTTCGTGCATCCAGCACATCGCCAGTTCACACCAAAAGGGAGGTCCCCGCACGGTCAGCTAGTGTTTCACCCACTTCCGGTACCAAGCCTCTGATCCTCGTCACGGAATCTCCGTCTGTTCCTAAGACCAAGGTTGCTTCCGTCCCAATTCCTCGGCCATTCGTTACTCGTTCTCAAAGCAAAATGGCACACAATGTAGTAGATTCGGCATTGAATAAGTTCATCGCCGCGACTGACCGTATAAGTCACTTTGCGGCGCGACTTAACAAGGCTTCTACTGACAGCGCGTCCCTGTACACGTGCCAAGTCCGGAGGGACCAGATGCGTGCCTTGTGGGACAAGGTCGAGAAGGAGTACGAGGCTTGCTCCTGCGTCATGTCGGATGAAATGACGACAGACGAGTTGCCTACCATTCAGGCAAAATATGATTACTGCTATATTCTCTATGAGCAGTGGTCCGCTCAGCTAAGTGAGCAAATAGCTGATGCCTCCCAGGCACTCACTCCCCGTACACCCGTACAAACGCAAGCCGTGCCGTTCATGTCCACAGGGTGTCGCCTACCTCCGTGCGACACCGAAGTTTTCGGAGGCGATTACACTCGCTGGCCCACCTCCCGAGACTTATTCACGGCTATTTATATCCGAAATCCAAGACTGTCGGAAGTTGAGAAACTTTTCCATCTCAACTCCAAGACCAGCGGTGAAGCCCATGCCATTGTGACAAAGTCTCCTTTGACCAATGAGGGGTTTCAGTCGGCGTGGTCCAGCTTGACTGAGCGTTTCGAGAACAAACGGTTGCTCGTGAACAGTCAGCTGCGAATCCTTTTCAACTTGCCCGCCATTGGGCAAGAGTCGGGTGCAGCCATTCAGGAGTTGCAGAGCACCATCCAAGGGTGCTTGACGGCCTTAGAGCACTCAAGGATCAACACGGAGAATTGGGATTGCATCCTGGTTTTCCTGTGTTCTTCGAGGCTCCCAAATTGACCCTTTCTCTTTGGGAACAGTCCATACAAAATAAGAGCGACATTCCAACGTGGGTTGACATGAACGCTTTCCTTCTAGAGCGGTATCGCACCCTAGAAGCGATAGCGGAAGTGTCAGCCAGCACGAGCGCTCCGACGGTTCCACGGGCCTCACGCAAGGAGGCCCCGTCGCCAAGCAGGTCAACTCCTTTGAGAGTCGGGTGACTTCAAAACCCAGTCCTGCAAGTTGTGTTCCCGGGAGAATCACCCGATTCGCTTGTGCCCTCGTTTCCTCCAGATGGGTATCAACGATAGGGTCAATTATATAAAGCAACAGAAGCTGTGTCTCAATTGTTTCGCACGAGGCCATATCCTGGCTGAGTGCACAAGTGCGCACAGCTGCTTTACTTGCAAGGGTCGTCATCATACACTCTTGCATCGAGTGAACCCGGCACCGACAGTCACAACCCCGATTGCATCTCCAATACAGTCCACTTCCACCCAGTCAGCTAACGTCCAGTCATTCGTGGCAGTTAACACACAAGGTGTTCTGCTCAGCACAGCTGTCATTCACGTATGCCATCTCGGCGTCCGCTATACAGCTCGGGCTCTGATTGACTCCGGATCAGAAGCCACCTTCCTCTCAGAGAAGTTGTTCAAGCGCTTGAGGATGCCGTATACATCCGTGCAAGCCCGCGTTTCTGGGCTGACGCAAGCTGTGGCAGCCCAGCCCCGAAAGTTTTGCCAATTCTTAATTGGCTCCCCGGTCAGACCCGATTTGCAGATCGAGGCGTCGGCGTACGTCCTCCCCCAGTTAGCGGGGAATCTGCCCTCATGTTCCGTCCCACAAACACTCCTCGAAAATCTGCCCAGCATCCAGCTGGCAGACCCCAAATTCCATGAGAGTTCGCAGATTGATGTGCTACTAGGCGCTGACATCCTCCCGTCCATTCTGCTCGGCGGCTCTCACCCTAACATTTGTGGGACCCTCCTCGGTCAAGAGACCATTTTCGGTTGGATCCTGACTGGCCCTGTGTCGGGATTCATTTCAAAATCCATTTCGTCCTTTTCGGCTCGACTGTCCGTCGTGCGAACTCCGCCATTGGAGGAACTCCTCTCCAAATTTTGGGAGGTGGAGGACCTGCCGGCTAGCCCAGCAAAAGAATCTGACCTTTTTTGTGAGGCTAACTTCAACGCCACGACCGTGCGAACCTCAACGGGTCGCTACATGGTCACGCTCCCATTCCGCGATCCTGGTCACGTTGACCTGGGTCACTCGAGGGCTACCGCTCTCGCTCAGTTCCTGAGAAACGAGAGCCGTTTAAAGAGGAACGACTCTCTGAAGGAACAATATGACTCCGTTATTCGAGAGTATCTGGATTTGGGTCACATGACTCAAGTCCCCATCCAGTTCCGGCAACTACTATTTGCCGCATCACGCTGTTCTCAAGCCCGACAGCACCACCACGAAGCTTCGCGTTGTATTCAACGCCTCCAGCCCGACTTCAAACGGGAAGAGTCTGAATGACATCCTCCACACTGGGCCAATCCTTCAATCCGACCTGACCATTCAAATCCTGAAATGGAGGTTTTTCCAAATTGTCTTCAACGCTGACATCACCAAGATGTATCGGCAAATCCTTGTGGATCCCAAACACACCCGGTTTCAAAGGTTGCTCTTCCGTACTCCAGACGAGAAGTTATGCGACTTTGAGCTCAACACAGTCACCTTTGGAGTGAACTGTGCTCCGTACCTGGCTATCCGCGTTCTGCATCAACTTGCGAGTGATGTTCGCGACCGGTACCCCTAGCTAGTGACATCATCGCCAATTATATGTATGTTGATGACGTCCTAGCTCACACTAAGCAGGCTGCGGTGTTCGCTATAGATGAGCTTCGAACGGCGCTCGAGAGTGCTGGGTTCCCTTTGCGTAAGAGGACCTCGAACTCGAAAGATGTGCTGAGAAGAATCCCTAAGGATCACTTGCTCTGTGCAGACTTCCTCGAGATCGACGAAGCTAGTGTCGCAAAGACGCTAGGTATTCGATGGCGGGCCACGTCCGACGAGTTCTTTTTCGTCACCGCCGAGATGGTGTCCAAACCATCTTTCAGCAAGAGAGAGTGCTGTCGCAGATCGCCAAGTTGTTCGACCCAGCAGGTTGGCTTGCTCCCGTGGTCATTTGGGCCAAGATTTTTATGCAAGAAATCTGGAAGCAAGAAATCGGCTGGGACGACTCCTTACCGGCGGATCTCACAGAGCAGTGGACCAGTTTTCTGCGAAACTATTCGTCCTTGCAGGACATCCGCATTCCTAGATGGACCAACTACACTCCCGGCGCAAAAATCCAATTCCACGGTTTTGCGACGCCTCTCAAAGCGCGTATGGAGCCGCTCTTTACGCACGTGTGGAAACAGTTGGACAAGTGTCTGTGAGCCTTCTAGCAGCGAAGACTAGAGTTGCACCTATCAAGACGGTCTCTACCTCGTCTTGAGCTGTGCGGAGCTCTCCTGTTGGCAGAATTATCCGCCGCCCTCCTACCACATTTTCCCACCCCCGACGCTGAGACGTACCTGTGGACAGATTCCACTATAGTTCTGGCAAGGTTGGATAAGCAGCCATGCAAGTGGACCACTTTCGTGGCGAACCGAGTGGCCAAGATTCACTCGGTGAATGGCACTTGACAACATGTTCGTTCCGAACACAACCCAGCCGATCTGGCAAGCCGCGGTGTCTCGCCGCAAGAGCTACTGGCCAGTCGCCTTTGGTGGCAGGGGCCTGAATGGCTGACGCACTCACCAGCGCAGTGGCCTTCACCAGTCATTGGGCTCGATACTGAATTGGAGTGTCGAGCGGTGAAGGTCCATGCAGCGCAAGTCCTATGTGAGGACTTCCTCGACCGTTTCTCCAGGTTCGATCGAGCGCTCCGAGTGTTTGCGTATGTGCGAAGGTTTGCCCAGCGTTGCCGCCATCCCAAGGTCTCGTTTCAGAGACGCTCAGCTCTCAAGAGCTTGCAGAAGCTCAAGAGAGGCTGATTGTACAGGCTCAGAATCGGGTATACGCGAAAGAGTGTGCTTCCCTCCGGTCCCATAATCGTTTAATCGGGTCAAGCGATATCCTAAGCTTGAATCCGTTCCTTGACAAGCAAGGTGTCCTGCGTTCCTGTGGACGCGTAAGAGCATCCACCTCCTTATCCTACGACGAACGGCATCCAATAATTCTCCCGTTCGGCTGCGTGTTTTCACGCCTCCTGGTTTCCTTCACGCATCAAGTCTCCCTCCATGGAGGCAACCAATTGGTGATGCGGCTGGTCCGAACCAAGTTCTGGATTCCCAAGCTAAGGAACTTGGTGAAGACAGTAATTAGTGCATGCAAGACCTGCGTGCTCCAGTCGCAGCTGATGGGTGATCTCCCAACCGCTCGGTCGACTTTTTCGCGACCTTTCACTAACTCCGGGTAGACTTCGCCGGTCCTTCGACGTCAAGAGCTACGTCGGACGGGGCTGCAAGATTACGAAGGGTTACGTATGTGTCTTCGTGTGCTTCAGGATCTGACAGCGGAAAAGTTCTTGGAAGCTTTCTCCCGATTCGTGGCACGACGCGGGTGCCCTCTTCACATGTACTCTGACAACGGGAAAACGTTCGTCGGAGCCTCCTCCATTCTCTCCAAAGAATTTGTGGAGAGCACCCGCAACCTGATTCTCACCACTCACAGCCATCAAGGTCTTGCATGGCATTTCAACCCACCTGGTGCCCCTCACATGGGGGTCTCTGGGAAGCAGGCGTCAAGAGTTTCAAGACGCATTTCTACAAGACGGTTTCCTCCGTAAAACATACGTTCGAGGAACTTTCCACCCTCCTGCCCAAAATTGAAGCGTGCCTCAATTCGCGGCCTTTGTCTCCTATGTCAGAGGATGTGAGCGACTTGGCGGCACTTACTCCCGGTCATTTCCTGATCGGGGGTCCGCTACTCTCCATGGCGGAGCCAGAGTCCAGAGAGGATGTGGAGTCCATCCGCAACCGCTGGCAACGGCTCAAGGCTCTCCATCAGCATTTCTGTGTGCGATGGAAGAACGAATATTTGAAGGAATTGCATAAGCGGAATAAGTGGCAGTCACCTTCACGCGATCTCCAAATCGGTGACATGGTGGTCATCAGAGAGGAGAATATACCACCACAAGAATGGCGCCTCGGGCGTGTGCTGACCGCTTGCCCAGGTGCTGATGAAAGGGTCCGTGTGGTAGACCTCCATACGTGTCGTGGTGTTTTCCGCCGACCAGTTGCAAAGCTGGTCCTCCTTCCTACGGGACGCGCGCTCTGAGTCACCTATTCTTCTTTCTACTGCCATCCACTATCCTGTGGTTTTCTCTTCCGGCTTAGGCAATTCATCCCGCGCCATGTTCTTCATTTAATCTATTGTTTTTGTTCTTTTTCTCTTCCTTTTGTTTTTTCGCTTTTTGGTTTCATCCCATTACAGTTTACCATGGCGTCCTCCAGAAGATCATCCTGCTCCTCTCCGACGGAGTGAGCTTGCGAGGGCTCTTCTCGCCAGCGCGCTCCCTTTCGCCTCCGATTGCCGGCTCTCCGCCGGGACAAGCCCTCTCCAGCACCGGTGGCACCGGTTACCCCGCGTGGAGTTTCCGTGCCTCGCCAGGCCGCCCCCAGCGGGGTGAGTATGTGCCTCCCGGCACAAACTCGTTCCGCTGTAGGGTGTGCCGCCACGCGCTGCGCAAATGTCCACGGTTTGCCCAGCTGACGTTGTCAATAAGTACACCGGTGGACGGTGCAGGCATTGTGGTGAGGACCACCACCCATGCTGCACATGCGGGATCGTAGGACCAAGCAGCGGATGGCGCGACAACCGAGGGGCCGACGCGTCGGGATGGACCGGCCCACTTCCCCACACACCAGTGCCTTCCGTGCGGCACTACTCCAGCCAGGCGGCGCCCGACCAGCTCGAGTGCTCATGTGCCTCCCTGCACAAAGCCGTTCAGCGAGGATGGCAGTGGCCATGGTCTCCATTACTCGCGTGCGCAGAAGGAGTGTGCACGGTTTGCGCTCAGACGTCACCCATGAGCCGGGGGTCGTCTTCAAAACCGTACAGCTCCATACAATACGCCCACCAGTCTGTCACACCAGCCGGGCCCAGTTCCTCAGCAACCTCGTGGGCTGACAAGGACTGGTTCCGCTCGGCATGGTCGGCAGTCTTGGGGCTGATTGTACCCTGACGTCGTGCTACCGGGTATCCTCCCGGGCCAAGGCGGACTGCTGGCACAGAATGCTGGGCTGGATTCTGTAGGCACGTGCTACTAGCAGTTTCCGTGGCAATCCCAATATTGCAAGGGGAGAATGTTGATGCGAGCGCATTGCTAAGTGAGAGGCACACCTCCGCTCCGCCGACCGAAAAGCACTCAAAGCTTTTTCGCTCACTAGCAATGCGCTCAGTGCGTAAGAATGCACCCAAGCTCCAGTGCTCTCAGCTTCTCTCTCCCACAACTCACCACCGCTGAGCCGCGCTCAGGATAGATCAACGAAATGCCGTCGGCATTTCTCTCAGTTGCAGTATCAAACCACGTCTCTTTTCAATCGGTACAATTACCCCCATTTCTGTGCGCAACAATAACCCGCCAAGTCTCAATAAATCAACAAATATATATAGAGAAAAACGCGAGCAGTGTCTATCACTGTTAGCATGTAGCGATACCATTGTTTGAGGGTGCATACTTCCCCATTTCAACCAAGTCAGCTTGCCATAATTCGTTTATTCCTTTTGTTATGACTCTACGTCTAAGAAAATGCTTACGTGAAGGAGCATGTATTTCATTAATTATTCCCCGTCTAGACATATTTATTACTTTCGAATATTAGAGCGTATAATTTTATCAAGAATATCTGATGTAGTTTTCTCAGTCTTGATTATTCGCTGATCAACTATAGACAATTTATCGGATAATAATCTCTCATTTCTTTCTTGATGACTTGAAATCATTGATGTTAGAAAATTTCTCAGATCGTTTACAACTTGGTCCACATATTCTTTTATCGCCAAGTCGGCATTCTCAATTGGTAAGCGACCATTTTTAAACGTCTTCCTTGTATATTGTAACTTCCATCATTATCAATGTAGAGTCCTGGTATTTTCTCACGTCGTTTTAAATGAATAGAGATCTGCTTATCATTTACATAACGTCCAAACTTGTCAACAGACACGATGATTATATGCTCATTTCAATATTATCAATCAATTATATATGAATTTAGTGTATAATTTGAGCCTCTCTCAATTCTTCAATTATTGACGTAATTTCATTAATGTGATTCGTATTTCCAGCTGTTTGAGAGGCAATTAAGAGTTGTAATCGTTCAACCAACTCATTTGGATCGTCCCAATATACATAATTGGGTTTATTCGTCGCGAGTGACATGAATCAAGTCCAGAAACAATTGATTTTGAGATTTTAGGTGTAGACTCAGCAGTACGTGATTTTGTTAAGAGTGGTTTAATAATTTTTGTATATATCTTTGCCCTTGTTCCTCTGATCTGTCCATCGGAATTAAAATTTCTCCGGTGTACATTAGTTATCAATAAAATTTCATTATATATTTCTAGATCATTTGAATTATAATTTTGAGGTAGGCGATGGAATATTAGTGAATATAATCCACTAGTAAGACGCCAGTTTTTCCATCATCCAATTCAATTTTTGTGAGTCACATTAATGTGTGAATTCCCCAACATTAAATGTCCACTTGCATTTTGTATGGACCATATGTCTTATCCAAAAGATCTTCCCGTGCCAGTTCACTGATATTCAAATTTTTGAGTTGTCTTCATGTTGGATTGATTGACTCGTTATCGATGGCGTTGAATGTATAGCTGTTTCATTTGATAACACGTTCGATGAATGATAAGACTCGTTAACGGCAATGATGAATGGGGTGAGTCTTGAACCGGTAATGGAAGCGAAGTGTGGGGATATTTGTTTCATAAACTTAGTTGATGAATAAGGAGAACCTTCTCTCGCTAACGATTTCGAGGTATGAGGTAAGCCTTCAAACGATGTGTCTTCTATAGCTGGTTGAGAATAGAATTGATCATCATCATCATCATCATCATCATCATCATCATCATCTTGAGCATTAACACTATCCATTCCCCAATCCAATGCCTTCTCAATATCATATTTAGGTTTTGAGAATTGACTCTTAGCACTGTGAAATGTGAGTTTCCTTTTCTTGTTAGGTGGTGTGTTTCTCTCTCGGTCGATTGGAGAGTAGTTTTGCAAAGTTTTTTCCAGTCTCAACATTATTAAACTCTGATGGTATCAATGTCTGAAATTTTTGTTATCATTCACAAGTTCATGTAGTGGTTCAGTTATAGGTTTAAATGTTTCCTCTAGACCAATACTGTTCTGACTTTTGATTTGTTTAAGATCAAAAACTTTTTTTAGAGCATTTCGGCTTTTAGTTAATAGAGGTAAAACTTTTTGATTCATTTTCTTTCAAATTTATCTCATTCAACTGTTAGTGGATTAATGATTATTTCAGTCTTGTGGTCATTAGTGTACTGTGATCTATTTTACGAAACATAATCATATATAACTAATAAACAGATACATTAGCATGTTTTTATGAAGAGAGTTGGTTGTACAGATCAGCTATCAGACTGTTAAATAGACCAGCTAGCTGTTCTTTTAAACAGACGTGGTTGTATAGATCAGGTACCTGATTGTATCGACCAGGTAACTGTTCTTTTAAACAGACCTGGTTGTAGAGATCAGGTACCTGGTTGTATCGAACAGCTAGCTGTTCTTTTAAACAGACCTGGTTGTACAGATCAGGTATCCGGTTCTGATAACGGACCTCTTTCTGTTAACAGATCTGTTTCAATTTCCCACATCCCCATTTAAAATGATGAAATTAAATTTTCAATTACATTTATTCACACAATGTAAAAGGAGAAAAGTGGCTGAAAAGAAAGCTGAAAATTCCCCAATTTCCCATTCCCTAATGAAAATTTCGAATTTATATTTCAATAACATTTATTTGTAATAAGTATCAGAAGAAATAAAGCTGGAAAAGAAAGCTGAAAAGAAAGCTGAAATTCCCAAAATTTACCAGTCCTCATTTAAAAAATTTTTTAATTTTATTTGTTAATATAATTTATTGTTTTGCATATTTTTCAATTACAATTTCAATTTGAATACAATTTCTCCATCATCCTGTTTTGTTATAGTATAATTACCAGTATTTAATTCTTTAATGTGTACAGATTTAACTTCATCATAGCGTGCCGGGAGGTAAATTAAATACTTTTCCAATGTTAATTTTAGGGAATTGCTATTAAATTTACTAGGAACCTTAGACGCTCCATATATTCTGTATTCCGTATTCCTTGGAAGAGCGCGGAAAGGGAGCTTTTTTTCTTCTTTATTGCATTCAAATAATTCACTGTTGATTCAATCTCCATGTCATTGGCGAGAAATTGAATGTCCTCAGCAAGAGGAGTAATAAGAGGAAGATTAACTTCGGTGAAGTCAATCTCCTCTCCGTTGCTAGTCTCAAACGATGGATTCATGTGTGCTCCTGGCGGTGATGATACTGCTGCTGGTGTTGTTGAGTGATGAGTGCTGATGACTGAATGATATTTTCCTTCGAGTGGCTAGCTGATTTTATACTTGACACTTTCCCCTTCCACTGTTGTTTTCAAAGGTTTTCATTACCTAAGGACGTTTTCCTTTGATTGGTTGACTTTTACCTGTTGCTACCTGTAGGACTTCTCAAGTGCTAGAGAAGAACAACCATCCCACTGATAGGTGTCTCCCTACCCTTCAACCGACATACACCACATTAAAAATTCTAAACACAAATGTCCACAGTTTACAGTCCCAAAATTTTGAAAACGTTCATAATTGTACTTAATGTTTTTCCTAAATATCTGACTACTTCTAATGGTGGCTGTAAATTCCCAAAACTATCAAAATAATAAGAATCTGATCCTCTCTTGTAATATGCTACCCAATGCGTTCCATTCGATATTGAGTCTGCTAAATTTATTATTCCATACTCGAAATGATGTGGAAATTTGGGTAATTGATCCTTCATATAAACACCTCGAAAATGTGGAATCTTTCTAAAGGCAAACTTCATTACATCAAAGTTTGATAATGCTCTCTTGGGTAGCTTACCTAGTAGTTTTTGAACACGTTTTTGTCTTTGATTATTTCTAGCAAATGATATACCATATCCATTTTGTATGGTTGTAAATACAAGCCAGCTCCCAATGCAACCGTTTCCATTTTTTATTATGCCTCTTGTTTTCCTCTAGATGTTGTTTAGCCATCTTTGCATTGTTAATAGATTTTACTATTGCTGCACTACCTGACGCCAAACTACCCACAGCGCTCAGAGCTGTTAAAATTGGGACAAGTGGTAAGAACCCACCTATCTTGGGTACATTTATAACACGTGGAATAACAACATTTTTCCTACATCCCATCGAGTTCGATACTGCTTTACGTGCAACTTTTATTGCACTCAAGATATCAAGCGGATTATTCTTTTCAATTCCTTTGTAGCCTTTTTGATTATTGTAGTCAATGATGTTTTCACTCTTTTCTTTCTCTCCTGATTTGATCCTGTACGATTTCGAGACAAGCAGAAAATCGTACGCTGCAGATAGATAACAGATAGTCCTATACAAACAGGCACCGCTGCGCATTTACGACTTCACACCATCTATCAGCACGCATGATTTGACCTGCATGCGTCATAAACTTAAGCGATATAAGATAAGGTTATCCTACTTTACAACTGTTCAGACTAATAAACTATGAGACAACTATTGATTATCAGGCTACCCATTGTAAACTATAAACAGATAAGAATTGGACCTAAACAAACATTAGTTCTTAAGATATTGTATATATAAACCCTGCATATTTCACAATAAAGTTAGTACTCAACGAAAACTCGTGGTATTCACTTCTCCGAGCTCAATTTGTTTCAAGTACAGATTGCGGCAACGAAATTGTTACTGGTATCCAGAACCGGTGGCAGACAAAACAAACTTTTCAGCTACATTATCAACATTTGGTGACCCCCGACTTCTGGACACAGGATTATTTTGGAGAATCCTACACGTAAGTATAATTGGTCAACTGGGCGACCAATTTCAAAGACCAACAACTGATCAACTTGGCGATCTTGGACATCACTGGATAGTCAACTTGGCAGAAACAAAGAAGGAGAAAATCAAGCTCCATAGCCGTAATATTTAAAAGTATACCTTGACCGCCTATTTGGTTGTGAGAAGAGGCACAACCTGTCAAAGCGACAAAACAAAATACCTCCAACGGGTCAGGTATTACTTTAAATAAAAATGGCATCATCGAATATCAGCGCATTGCTGGACAGGCAATTAATAACAGGCGAAGAGATCCAAAACGTAATAAGGAATTACAAAAGGACTCGCCTGAGCGAAAACTACAGCATGACTACTTCCAAAAACGCATTGAGAAGTTAGTTAAGCTGTGGGAAACATTTTCTAAAGAGGATTTAAATATAAAAAGTAAAACAGAAGGTGCTAAAATTGAGCACAATTACTTTAAAAATGACTACTTCAATCAAATAAGAGATTTGGTTGTATCCTACAAAGGAGAATTTAATAAACAATTATCCACAATACAAATGGATACTGGATCGGTTACTTCCAGTGAAGAAGAATCAGAACTGGAGCCAATGATTCGTGAACAATGGGTTTTGCTGGATAGCTTGGAACGCATCATGAACAAAATGAAGAATGAAACACGTCAAGGTTTTATGCCAATCATAAATCAGTATTGGAAAAAATAACAACTATCCACATAGAAATTTATAAAAATTTGAGGATCCTGCAAAACTTGGATATAGCGACCAGAGATATTTAGCAGCTGAAGACGCCGTCATAGGAGTCCAAACTATGACATGTGAAGAAAGTATCTCTCGTCCTGCTAACATACCCCAAATGCATGCCTCATTGCCGTTGCCGAAGGTTGAAATTCCCAAATTTTATGGGGATTATTTAAAATGGCAACAATTTCATGACATCTTCAAGAAAATGATTCATGAAGCATCATTACCCATCATTCAAAAGATGTGGTACTTAAAAACTAGCATCACTGGTGATGCTGAGGAAGGAAATTATGAAATAGCATGGAATATGCTACAAGAGCGTTTTAGCAACAAAAGAGTGCTAAGTAACGCATTAATACAAAAATATTAGACCAACCACCAATAACAAATGATGGCAAATCTATAAAAGCAATGCATGATAATATCAAAGAAACATTATCTGCACTAAATAACATTGGAATTCGAACTGAAAACTGGCATCCAATACTGTTATGTAGTTTAACAAGGAAATTGATCGTCAAACTCATATGTTATATGAACAATCAGTTGTAGACTCAAAGAAGCTGCAGAAACTGGATCAGTTTTTGACCTTCTTGGAACATCGGTTCCTTACATTGGAGGCTACCGGCAGTGATAAGATAAATCACACCAAAAAGGCACATGCGCTCAGATTGGTACAGAATATACATGTTATTTCTGTAACAAAACCAATCACATTATATACAAGTGCAATGAATTTTTGAAGAAAACAACAGCTGAACGACTAAATTGGATTCAAAGGAACAAGTTATGCGTAAAATGTTTCAAACGCGATCATTCAGCAAAGGAATGCCAGAAGAAAAATTGTTTTAAATGCGATAAAAGGCATAACACTCTTCTACATTTGGAATCGAAGCCTGAATCCAAAACAGCAGCATCAGCAAGTGGAGTACAAAGCAATTATGTACTTTTAGCCACTGCTCGAGTAATTATTGAAGGCAATAATGGACAAATGGCCGAATTCAGAGCCTTACTTGACTCAGGTTCTCAAGTCAATGTAATCTCTGAAAGAGCATTAAATATATTAGCTCTTAACGTTAAAAATCAGAGCTACAAATAAATGGAATTGGTGGACGAACACAAACATCGAAAGCACGTGTTAATGTTATGCTCAAATCACAGCATAACAATTTCAACTCTCGATTGGAGGCTATTGTATTGCCTCACATTGTTGCAGATCAACCAGGACAGTCAATTGATATTGCTCGTTGGAAACTTCCAAAGCATATTGAATTAGCAGATCCTAACTTTGACAAAGCAGGAAAGATTGATCTACTCTTAGAGCAGAACACTACTACGACATAATGCAGGACAAGCATTTATCGTTGGGTAAAGGACTGCCAAGATTACAGAAAACCAAACTAGGATGGATTGTGGCTGGAAAATTAAAACATAATTTATCAGGATCAACTACTTGTGCAGCTCTAACGGAAGAAGATAAAGTAGACCAACAAATTACGAAATTTTGGGAACTGGATTCATTCTCAACCGATACACCATGTCTATCACCACTGGAGAAACAATGTGAAATGCACTTTCTCCAGAACATTCAGACTGCAATTGATAAGAAACCGATTGTTAGTCTCCCATTCATGGATAATGCTTCAGCCCTGGGGAGAGTCGTGATCTTGCGACACGACGATTCCTTTCCTTGGAAAAACGGTTATTGCGAGATCCACAAACTAAGGCAAGTTATGTGGATTTCATGAAAGAATATGAAGCTCTTGGGCATATGAAGGAGATGCACACAAATGAAATAACAAAAGCACGGTACTTCATACCACATCACTGTGTGCTCAAACCTGAAAGTGCAACAACCAAATTAAGAGTGGTTTTCGATGCATCTGCGGTTACGTCATCAGGAAAATCGCTCAACGACTTACTGCACAAAGGACCTACGGTGCAAAACTCTATATTTTCATTGATGTTAGAAAATTTCTCAGATCGTTTACAACTTGGTCCACATATTCTTTTATCGCCAAGTCGGCATTCTCAATTGGTAAGCGACCATTTTTAAACGTCTTCCTTGTATATTGTAACTTCCATCATTATCAATGTAGAGTCCTGGTATTTTCTCACGTCGTTTTAAATGAATAGAGATCTGCTTATCATTTACATAACGCCCAAACTTGTCAACAGACACGATGATTATATGCTCATTTCAATATTATCAATCAATTTTGTTAATTTTGTTAAGAGCCGGTTTAATAATTTTTGAGGAATTATATATCTTTGCCCCAAAGGTTCCTCTGATCTGTCCATCGGAATTAAAATTTCTCCGGTGTACATTAGTTATCAATAAAATTTCATTATATATTTCTAGATCATTTGAATTATAATTTTGAGGTAGGCGATGGAATATTAGTGAATATAATCCACTAGTAAGACGCCAGTTTTTCCATCATCCAATTCAATTTTTTGTGAGTCACATTAATGTGTGAATTCCCCAACATTAAATGTCCACTTGCATTTTTGTATGGACCATATGTCTTATCCAAAAGATCTTCCCGTGCCAGTTCACTGATATTCAAATTTTTGAGTTGTCTTCATGTTGGATTGATTGACTCGTTATCGATGGCGTTGAATGTATAGCTGTTTCATTTGATAACACGTTCGATGAATGATAAGACTCGTTAACGGCAATGATGAATGGGGTGAGTCTTGAACCGGTAATGGAAGCGAAGTGTGGGGGATATTTGTTTCATAAACTTAGTTGATGAATAAGGAGAATCTTCTCTCGCTAACGATTTCGAGGTATGAGGTAAGCCTTCAAACGATGTGTCTTCTATAGCTGGTTGAGAATAGAATTGATCATCATCATCATCATCATCATCATCATCATTGAGCATTAACACTATCCATTCCCCAATCCAATGCCTTCTCAATATCATATTTAGGTTTTGAGAATTGACTCTTAGCACTGTGAAATGTGAGTTTCCTTTTCTTGTTAGGTGGTGTGTTTCTCTATCGGTCGATTGAGAGTAGTTTTGCAAAGTTTTTTCCAGTCTCAACATTATTAAACTCTGATGGTATCAATGTCTGAAATTTTTGTTATCATTCCCAAGTTCATGTAGTGGTTCAGTTATAGGTTTAAATGTTTCCTATAGACCAATACTGTACTGACTTTTGAGTTGTTTAAGATCAGAAACTTTTTTTAGAGCATTTCGGCTTTTTAGTTAATTGAGTTAAAACTTTTGATTCATTTTCTTTCAAATTTATCTCATTCAACTGTTAGTGGATTAATGATTATTTCAGTCTTGTGGTCATTAGTGTACTGTGATCTATTTTACGAAACATAATCATATATAACCAATAAACAGATACATTATCATGTTTTTATGAAGAGAGTTGGTTGTACAGATCAGCTATCAGACTGTTAAATAGACCAGCTAGCTGTTCTTTTAAACAGACGTGGTTGTATAGATCAGGTACCTGATTGTATCGACCAGGTAACTGTTCTTTTAAACAGACCTGGTTGTAGAGATCAGGTACCTGGTTGTATCGAACAGCTAGCTGTTCTTTTAAACAGACCTGGTTGTACAGATCAGGTATCCGGTTCTGATAACGGACCTCTTTCTGTTAACAGATCTGTTTCAATTTCCCACATCCCCATTTAAAATGATGAAATTAAATTTTCAATTACATTTATTCACACAATGTAAAAAGGAGAAAAGTGGCTGAAAAGAAAGCTGAAAATTCCCCAATTTCCCATTCCCTAATGAAAATTTCGAATTTATATTTCAATAACATTTATTTGTAATGAGTATCAGAAGAAATAAAGCTGGAAAAGAAAGCTGAAAAGAAAGCTGAAATTCCCAAAATTTACCAGTCCTCATTTAAAAAATTTTTTAATTTTATTTTTATTTGTTAATATAATTTATTGTTTTGCATATTTTTCAATTACAATTTCAATTTGAATACAATTTCTCCATCATCCTGTTTTGTTATAGTATAATTACCAGTATTTAATTCTTTAATGTGTACAGATTTAACTTCATCATAGCGTGCCGGGAGGTAAATTAAATACTTTTCCAATGTTAATTTTAGGGAATTGCTATTAAATTTACTAGGAACCTTAGACGCTCCATATATTCTGTATTCCGTATTCCTTGGAAGAGCGCGGAAAGGGAGCTTTTTTTCTTCTTTATTGCATTCAAATAATTCACTGTTGATTCAATCTCCATGTCATTGGCGAGAAATTGAATGTCCTCAGCAAGAGGAGTAATAAGAGGAAGATTAACTTCGGTGAAGTCAATCTCCTCTCCGTTGCTAGTCTCAAACGATGGATTCATGTGTGCTCCTGGCGGTGATGATACTGCTGCTGGTGTTGTTGAGTGATGAGTGCTGATGACCGAATGATATTTTCCTTCGAGTGGCTAGCTGATTTTATACTTGACACTTTCCCCTTCCACTGTTGTTTTCAAAGGTTTTCATTACCTAAGGACGTTTTCCTTTGATTGGTTGACTTTTACCTGTTGCTACCTGTAGGACTTCTCAAGTGCTAGAGAAGAACAACCATCCCACTGATAGGTGTCTCCCTACCCTTCAACCGACATACACCACATTAAAAATTCTAAACACAAATGTCCACAGTTTACAGTCCCAAAATTTTGAAAACGTTCATAATTGTACTTAATGTTTTTCCTAAATATCTGACTACTTCTAATGGTGGCTGTAAATTCCCAAAATTATCAAAATAATAAGAATCTGATCCTCTCTTGTAATATGCTACCCAATGCGTTCCATTCGATATTGAGTCTGCTAAATTTATTATTCCATACTCGAAATGATGTGGAAATTTGGGTAATTGATCCTTCATATAAACACCTCGAAAATGTGGAATCTTTCTAAAGGCAAACTTCATTACATCAAAGTTTGATAATGCTCTCTTGGGTAGCTTACCTAGTAGTTTTTGAACACGTTTTTGTCTTTGATTATTTCTAGCAAATGATATACCATATCCATTTTTGTATGGTTGTAAATACAAGCCAGCTCCCAATGCAACCGTTTCCATTTTTTATTATGCCTCTTGTTTTCCTCTAGATGTTGTTTAGCCTTTGGATTGTTAATAGATTTTACTATTGCTGCACTACCTGACGCCAAACTACCCACAGCGCTCAGAGCTGTTAAAATTGGGACAAGTGGTAAGAACCCACCTATCTTGGGTACATTTATAACACGTGGAATAACAACATTTTTCCTACATCCCATCGAGTTCGATACTGCTTTACGTGCAACTTTTATTGCACTCAAGATATCAAGCGGATTATTCTTTTCAATTCCTTTGTAGCCTTTTTGATTATTGTAGTCAATGATGTTTTCACTCTTTTCTTTCTCTCCTGATTTGATCCTGTACGATTTCGAGACAAGCAGAAAATCGTACGCTGCAGATAGATAACAGATAGTCCTATACAAACAGGCACCGCTGCGCATTTACGACTTCACACCATCTATCAGCACGCATGATTTGACCTGCATGCGTCATAAACTTAAGCGATATAAGATAAGGTTATCCTACTTTACAACTGTTCAGACTAATAAACTATGAGACAACTATTGATTATCAGGCTACCCATTGTAAACTATAAACAGATAAGAATTGGACCTAAACAAACATTAGTTCTTAAGATATTGTATATATAAACCCTGCATATTTCACAATAAAGTTAGTACTCAACGAAAACTCGTGGTATTCACTTCTCCGAGCTCAATTTGTTTCAAGTACAGATTGCGGCAACGAAATTGTTACTGGTATCCAGAACCGGTGGCAGACAAAACAAACTTTTCAGCTACATTATCAACATTTGGTGACCCCCGACTTCTGGACACAGGATTATTTTGGAGAATCCTACACGTAAGTATAATTGGTCAACTGGGCGACCAATTTCAAAGACCAACAACTGATCAACTTGGCGATCTTGGACATCACTGGATAGTCAACTTGGCAGAAACAAAGAAGGAGAAAATCAAGCTCCATAGCCGTAATATTTAAAAGTATACCTTGACCGCCTATTTGGTTGTGAGAAGAGGCACAACCTGTCAAAGCGACAAAACAAAATACCTCCAACGGGTCAGGTATTACTTTAAATAAAAATGGCATCATCGAATATCAGCGCATTGCTGGACAGGCAATTAATAACAGGCGAAGAGATCCAAAACGTAATAAGGAATTACAAAAGGACTCGCCTGAGCGAAAACTACAGCATGACTACTTCCAAAAACGCATTGAGAAGTTAGTTAAGCTGTGGGAAACATTTTCTAAAGAGGATTTAAATATAAAAGTAAAACAGAAGGTGCTAAAATTGAGCACAATTACTTTAAAAATGACTACTTCAATCAAATAAGAGATTTGGTTGTATCCTACAAAGGAGAATTTAATAAACAATTATCCACAATACAAATGGATACTGGATCGGTTACTTCCAGTGAAGAAGAATCAGAACTGGAGCCAATGATTCGTGAACAATGGGTTTTGCTGGATAGCTTGGAACGCATCATGAACAAAATGAAGAATGAAACACGTCAAGGTTTTATGCCAATCATAAATCAGTATTGGAAAAAATAACAACTATCCACATAGAAATTTATAAAAATTTGAGGATCCTGCAAAACTTGGATATAGCGACCAGAGATATTTAGCAGCTGAAGACGCCGTCATAGGAGTCCAAACTATGACATGTGAAGAAAGTATCTCTCGTCCTGCTAACATACCCCAAATGCATGCCTCATTGCCGTTGCCGAAGGTTGAAATTCCCAAATTTTATGGGGATTATTTAAAATGGCAACAATTTCATGACATCTTCAAGAAAATGATTCATGAAGCATCATTACCCATCATTCAAAAGATGTGGTACTTAAAAACTAGCATCACTGGTGATGCTGAGGAAGGAAATTATGAAATAGCATGGAATATGCTACAAGAGCGTTTTAGCAACAAAAGAGTGCTAAGTAACGCATTAATACAAAAATATTAGACCAACCACCAATAACAAATGATGGCAAATCTATAAAAGCAATGCATGATAATATCAAAGAAACATTATCTGCACTAAATAACATTGGAATTCGAACTGAAAACTGGCATCCAATACTGTTATGTAGTTTAACAAGGAAATTGATCGTCAAACTCATATGTTATATGAACAATCAGTTGTAGACTCAAAGAAGCTGCAGAAACTGGATCAGTTTTTGACCTTCTTGGAACATCGGTTCCTTACATTGGAGGCTACCGGCAGTGATAAGATAAATCACACCAAAAAGGCACATGCGCTCAGATTGGTACAGAATATACATGTTATTTCTGTAACAAAACCAATCACATTATATACAAGTGCAATGAATTTTTGAAGAAAACAACAGCTGAACGACTAAATTGGATTCAAAGGAACAAGTTATGCGTAAAATGTTTCAAACGCGATCATTCAGCAAAGGAATGCCAGAAGAAAAATTGTTTTAAATGCGATAAAAGGCATAACACTCTTCTACATTTGGAATCGAAGCCTGAATCCAAAACAGCAGCATCAGCAAGTGGAGTACAAAGCAATTATGTACTTTTAGCCACTGCTCGAGTAATTATTGAAGGCAATAATGGACAATGGCCGAATTCAGAGCCTTACTTGACTCAGGTTCTCAAGTCAATGTAATCTCTGAAAGAGCATTAAATATATTAGCTCTTAACGTTAAAAATCAGAGCTACAAATAAATGGAATTGGTGGACGAACACAAACATCGAAAGCACGTGTTAATGTTATGCTCAAATCACAGCATAACAATTTCAACTCTCGATTGGAGGCTATTGTATTGCCTCACATTGTTGCAGATCAACCAGGACAGTCAATTGATATTGCTCGTTGGAAACTTCCAAAGCATATTGAATTAGCAGATCCTAACTTTGACAAAGCAGGAAAGATTGATCTACTCTTAGGAGCAGAACACTACTACGACATAATGCAGGACAAGCATTTATCGTTGGGTAAAGGACTGCCAAGATTACAGAAAACCAAACTAGGATGGATTGTGGCTGGAAAATTAAAACATAATTTATCAGGATCAACTACTTGTGCAGCTCTAACGGAAGAAGATAAAGTAGACCAACAAATTACGAAATTTTGGGAACTGGATTCATTCTCAACCGATACACCATGTCTATCACCACTGGAGAAACAATGTGAAATGCACTTTCTCCAGAACATTCAGACTGCAATTGATAAGAAACCGATTGTTAGTCTCCCATTCATGGATAATGCTTCAGCCCTGGGGAGAGTCGTGATCTTGCGACACGACGATTCCTTTCCTTGGAAAAACGGTTATTGCGAGATCCACAAACTAAGGCAAGTTATGTGGATTTCATGAAAGAATATGAAGCTCTTGGGCATATGAAGGAGATGCACACAAATGAAATAACAAAAGCACGGTACTTCATACCACATCACTGTGTGCTCAAACCTGAAAGTGCAACAACCAAATTAAGAGTGGTTTCGATGCATCTGCGGTTACGTCATCAGGAAAATCGCTCAACGACTTACTGCACAAAGGACCTACGGTGCAAAACTCTATATTTTCAATTTTGCTGCGATTTAGGACTCACAAATATGTTTTCACGGCGGACATAGAGAAAATGTACCGTCAAATCTGGATAAATCCCCAGGACCAATATTTTCAAACAATTGTTTGGCGCAATGATCCATCTGAGGATTTGCGATACTACCGATTAAAACGGTTACCTATGGAACAAAAGCTGCACAATATTTAGCCACAAAGTGCTTGCAGCACATAGCACAAAAGGGCAGAAAGGAATACCCTAATGGTGCTGCCAAATGACTTGGAAAACGACTTCTATGTAGACGATTGCTTAACCGGAGCCGAAACTATACCAGAAGCTCTACAGAGGCAACAACAGCTTAACAAACTTCTGCAAAATTCTGATTCAAGTTAAGAAAATGGTGTACCAACAATTTCCAAGTTCTACAAGGAGTTCCGAGGGAAGACATCACTTCAAATGTACAACTGGAGGAGACTTCATATGAGGACTACACGATTAAGACCCTCGGAATCACCTGGACACCAACGACAGATCACCTTTGTGGGAAAACGGAGATAGCAACAAAGGCCAACATATCAAGACGAGATGTTGTGTCTCAAATCTTTAGGATATTTGATCCTCTTGGTTTATTTTCACCAGTTGTAATGAAAGCAAAATTTTCATGCAACGCCTCACAAAGGAGGGTTATGAGTACAAAGACGATCTGCCGGCTCATCTTCAGGAGGAATGGAAACGCTACAGGGAGGAGCTAAAGGTTCTGAACACCATAAAATACCACGTCACGTATACTCAGGAAAACACCTGTGACGGCAGAAATCCACACATTTGTTGATGCCTCGGAGAAAGCATATGGAACTGCTGTATACATCCAAGCAACATATAAGGACAAGCGAAGAACGATCCAGTTATTATGTGCAAAATCTCACTTAGCACCAATAAATACAATAACGCTACCGCGTCTGGAGCTTAAGGCTGCTGTATTAGGAGCACAGTTGACTTCCAAAATAAAGGAAGACTTGGCCATGAAAAATGCATCCACATATTACTGGTCTGATTCACGGATTGTACTGTCATGGATTAATTGCTCATCATCCATTCGAGACAAATTCGTTGCCACTAGAGTTGCAACAATACATGAGCTATCCATACCAAAACAGTGGAGACATGTTGCATCAGAACACAATGCAGCAGATGTCCTCTCCAGAGGAATGACGGCTTCAAAATTCGCGGAACATACGATGTGGTTCTACGGCCCTATGTTCCTACATGGTTCATCATCCACATGGCCGGCTCCTTTTATTGCTACCAACGAGGAATTAATAATTATGAATCCGCCAAAGGTTAGTCAATCATCCGTGATGACTATCACAAAAGAGGAGGACATAATATACACAATACAACATAATAATTCATTTAACAAGCTACTCAGAGTAATAGCTTACATGATGCGCTTCCGACGTAAGAAGAAATACATAAGCCACACCATTGAGTTTGAAGAAATAATGGAAGCCCGAAAAATTAATTTCCGCAACATTCAAAATATCGACTTCAAAAATGACATCAAACATCTCAAGAGGCAAAGGGAGACACTAAAAGGCAGTTCAATCAACTCACTATCACCATTCTTAGATCAGAATGGAATTTTGCGTGTAGGAGGTCGACTGGAGGCGGCAAATATATCATTCGACTCCAAACATCCGATACTTCTGCCATACAACGACCCTGTTGTGAAGATGATTCTTGTGCAAATACACAAGGACAACATGCATTGCTCTATTAACTACATCAAGGCAGCAATTCTGGATCCTTAAAGGAAAAACTATGGCTAGGAGCACGGTAAAAGCCTGTATCAAGTGCACTAAAGCTAAGCCAAAATTAATGGAGCAGATCATGGGAAATCTGCCACCACTTAGGGTAACGCAAGCTCGACCATTTTTCAACTCTGGCGTCGATTATTGTGGACCATTTAAAATCCACTACAAAGTGAGAGGAAAGAAGCCTAGCACAGCTTACATTGCCATATTCTGCTGTTTCGCGACTAAAGCTGTACATCTGGAGCTGGTTAGCGATCTCACAACAGAGGCATTCTTAGCAGCACTTCGTCGTTTCATTGCTCGACGAGGGAAATGCCAAACTCTTCACTGCGACAATGCAACAAATTTTGTGGGAGCAAAAACAAGTTGCAGGAGTTACAGGAGGCTATATTCTCCGATAATGCGAAAACCCTAATTCTCCAGGAGTGCAACAACAAGGGAGTTCAATTTAAATTCATCCCACCTCGTGCACCACACTTCGGAGGATTATGGGAAGCTGCAGTAAAGTCGGCAAAACATTTATTACTAAAAATGTGACGACAGCCGATCTTACTTATGAAGAACTGGAAACAGTTATAGTCGAAATAGAGGCCATATTGAACTCTCGACCATTAACACCACTGTCCGATGACCCAAATGACGTTACAGCACTAACGCCTGGACACTTCCTAATTGAGAGCCGCTAACTGCACAAGCTGATTGTGAACCATCGCAGCAACCAAAAACGTTAGGTAATCGATGGCAGGCCGTTTCAAAACTGAAACATGCATTCTGGAATCAATGGTCGCAGGAGTATCTACAACAGTTGCAGCAACGTCAAAAATGGAGAAGATCCTCAGCAAACATAAAGGAAGGCACTTTAGTAATAATAAAGGAAGACAATGTTCCTGTATTACAATGGCCCATGGGAAGAATTGTTCGAGTCTTCTACGGAAAGACAACTTTGCACGAGTGGTTGAAGTTAAAACGACCAAAGGGATCTTTAAACGTGAGATTCAACATGTTGCTCCACTCTTTAATGAAGAAGAACCCACTGACAAACATCCAATTGAAGAAGATGAAGTGGAAGAAGAAAACAAAGCAGTTGAAGACCGCCAGCTGAGGAAAAGGAAACAACCAAATCACGCTTCGATAACCAGTGTTATGATTGTCATGCTATTATTACTACCATTAGCCTGGGCCCAATCGATTCATATAACTCAGTTTGGATCAAAACCAGGAATATTTTTCGAGAAAATTGGTACAACTCAATTAGCAGTGGCTGACTGGACCATAGTGGCTTACTTCGATCTCAAGCCATATTGGAGTGACATGGCTACATTTTCAAAAGGAACAACAAAATTGGTGAAATGTGCGCTATACTTAATGACGCCCACTCATGTGAAGGAATGTACCAATACTTCCGACACATAGAGAATGAACTCATCATGGAAAATATGCTATTGGCCAAATCACGGAAAGTTCGAGCACCATTGGACATCGTGGGAAACATTGCAAGCAGTCTATTTGGTGTATTAGATTCTCAATATGCACAAGACATGTCGAAAACAATATCGAAGGTCAAGGACAATGAAGATCATCTTTTGGAGTTATTACAAAACCAAACATCCTTAGTTGATTCAACAATAAACGTAGTGAAACGAGATGAAATTGCATACGAAAAACGACTCAACCTAATTGAAAGTCAAATGAATGCAATAATACAAGATAAATATACGGGATCATTTGAAGCCTGATCAAATGCTACCTGTTAGCCAAGAAAACATACTCATGGCATACAAACTGATGAAGCAAGCTGAAGGCACCATAGTAGATAATCATGTGATTATAAAAATAACAGTACCATTGATATCGGTACAGGTATTGGACATATACAAATTAATACCGATCCCAGCTGCAAATATATATGGATTTCATCTGTTCAAAATTAAAACACCATTCATTGCAATTAACAACTATCGAGATAAGTTTGTTGATATGACGACGGAAGACATAGCAAATTGTCGTCCAAGATCGATAAATGATTTCATTTGTCACAGCAAGCAATCAATGTTCTCTACAGAAATGAGCTGCGTAATGCAACTATTCCATAATAAAACAGACACTTCATGTCATCTGAAATCACAAATAAAACATTCATTTGGCAAGAGATGCATAAAAGAATCAATGGATATTTGCGACAAGGACGCCAATAAAACTCTCAGCTGTTTGCACCGATGGAACATCAGATATCTGGTTACGCAACACGGGGCTACTGACAGCAAAAGCAGGATGCACCATACGCAACTCCCTAATAACAGTAATCAGTCAAACTGGTATAGAAACATCGACGTTCACCTCATACGCCCGTTTTGGAGAAATCGATGGTAACAATACAACGATTAAAAGACAAAATATTACCTCCAGGAAAACAAATAAATTTGGCTATACCGAACTACTGGATCTTCAACGGGATCTTGTACCAAACCGAAGACTCAGACTACCACATAGACTTGAGACGATCGAGCATCACCACATCGCAATGTACATCGGCCTAACATTCATCATAATAATATTGACCATTCACTGGGTAAGAAAATGTTACAAGAGAGACAACAGACCACAGCAAGTCCAGATACCAGCGGTGGCAATGAGGAAAACTGATACGACTTCGAGTCCGCCGTTCACCATTAACATCGATGATTGTTGAAACTGCGTTCAACGGCCGGGAGGATGTACGATTTCGAGACAAGCAGAAAATCGTACGCTGCAGATAGGTAACAGATAGTCCTATACAAACAGGCACCGCTGCGCATTTACGACTTCACACCATCTATCAGCACGCATGATTTGACCGGCATGCGTCAAAAACTTAAGCGATATAAGATAAGGCTATCCTACTTTACAACTGTTCAGACTAATAAACTATGAGACAACTATTGATTATCAGGCTACCCATTGTAAACTATAAACAGATAAGAATTGGACCTAAACAAACATTAGTTCTTAAGATATTGTATATATAAACCCTGCATATTTCACAATAAAGTTAGTACTCAACGAAAACTCGTGGTATTCACTTTTCCGAGCTCAATTTGTTTCAAGTACAGATTGCGGCAACGAAATTGTTACTGGTATCAAGAACCGGTGGCAGACAAAACAAACTTTTCAGCTACATTATCAACAGATCCCATTCCAAATTTTTTCTTCGTCTTCATCATGTTTGTTACAAAGTATGCTGCTGCTCTCTCTCAATACTACTGTCTAACGCTTTTACACGATTCCAAGCCTTTTCAATTAAAACTGAGTCAGCTTTATGACGTTCACTCAACTCTTTACTGTTTGAATATGCAATATCATGCTCTCTACACGCTTCATCCAAACCATTAATTCCACGATCGCCACGTGCTAATCGTTTCTCTAACTTTGTTCCAGGTCCACAGTAATTGTATCCAGGTATATGAGCCTCAAAAGGTAGAGAGTCTATTATATTGTTTACAAGACCACTACCCTGTTTGAGTTTTGATTTTGAACTAATTAAATTATAAAAACGTTTGACCATTTTATAGCAACCTCAATCAACAAACGTTTCCCATTGAATGAAGTTCTTCTCTCACTAACATGCGTTTTTAAGACATAAGAAAAGCATACTAGTACGAAACATTGAGGGTGGTGGACATGGAGAGAATAATCAACAACCTCGACATAGTGTTTTGTTACCCAATACAATTAGAGCATTAATTGTTGGACCATCAAATTGTGGAAAACCAATGTGATGCTTAGTCTTATAGAGAGTCCCAATGGTCTCAAAATTGAAAATATTTATGTATTTTCAAAGAGTTTATACCAACCCAAATATGAATATTTGGAAAAACTTATCAAACCAATTCAAGGAATGGGATATTTTACGTTCTCCGGAAACGATGCAGTGTTATCACCGCACGAAGCTAAAAATAATTCCATTATGATATTCGACGATGTGGCATGTGAAAAGCAGGATAATATCCGAAACTATTTTTGAATGGGAAGACATAAGAATAATGATTCATTCTATTTATGTCAAACATACACACATATACCGAAACATTTAATACGTGACAATGCTAATTTTATTATAATGTTTAAACAAGATGATTTGAACATGCGTCATATATATCGATATCACGTGTGAGGTAGTTGTCTAAATTAAAGTTGCAAAAAAATAAACATCTGATTGCCACAAATCAAAGCATCAGCTGATGCGCCAAAGCCTTAATTAAGTTGGCAACTCCACTTAGCATAGCTCAACTGTTGAGTCTATCGAACGGGGAGTAAGTATTGCATTGATCCACACAGAGATGCTTTGAGCACTCACTAAGGGCAGCCATCTTCACTTTTGCAACTTTTTCACTGAGAACATACGTTCACATCAGACCAAAATTTGCAAAGAAAAATTGCAAAAATAAATATAAAATAACACTGCAACCAAGCCAACAATTCTGGCATATAAGGTTTTCTTTTGTCGATTTGTGGATTGGCCGGCTCTATTAGAGAATTTAGAAGTGCTAAATTTTCTTTTGCCACTGATTGGTAAGTAGTGTCAATCTGATTAGATCTTGCGGTAAAAATGTTATTTTATGCAGCTTATTGGCCATACCACTGGCAATTGCACCCGCTAGACCCTCCATAGAGTGGAATAGGTGTTGCACATTGCGATCCTCGCCTTTCCCCTGTTGAACAGGTGCCACTTGTGAAGCGCACGCGGATATTCACCCTAACCTGCAAGCCTAAGGGAGTTTTGGTGAAGGCAGCGAACCTCGCTGCGAACAGCCAGCTAGAGTGGGAATAAGGCAATAATCTTGCGGCAGCGAATCTTCGCTGCAGATTATCAAACGGTATTCGATAGCGGCTAAGCGAAGGCGATACTAGAGACGTTCAAAGGAGCGTAGATCTTCCGACGAGAGATCTACGGCTCCACAAAAACACGCCGGCACCATCTGCATTGGATTGTTTTCGTTCGTAAAATGCACTAAGAGTGCCAACATGGTTTGGAAAAACTGAAAAATTAAATTTAATTTATATTTAGTACTTGTCAAAATCGACTAACTCATTTTTTCGACTTTTATACAGCCAACATGGGGTACATAGGGATTTGATAGCCTGATAACCATAACCCTTTATCATCTTTAACAGCTAACATCAACAAGCATATATGCTACGACGGATTCATCAGTTATCAGGCCTGCTAACATCGATGGAAAGTGCGTAAGTACGGCATAGCCGTGTCTGTATACATAGTTGATTGGGGTTGTGATTGGGAGGTTCTCAATTCCGTGTGTTCCGTGTTGGTTCTCTATCTTTCGTATTATTAAGTCATGAATACAACCGTTTAAGTAAAACAAATTAACGTAACGATAAATAAAAGCTCAATAAATCAAGCACTATTGTTAACTAGAGATAATTTTTATAAACAAAATGAAGTATGTTTATTAAATTACTGTATATCATGGAGAAGAAAACAATGATGTGTTAAACTTTTAATTCTAATTGGGCACTGAATATGCGAGCGTTTGAGATAATGCGAAATGAGTACTGAACCTCTCCCCTAGTATTACACTCTGTCTACACTTTAATTTATGATGACTTACTACCCAGTCGAAGCCAAAGACCCACCCCAGCCCTGAACTGAGCCGGCAAGTTAGCTAGACAGAGTAGGCTTAGACGAGTAGAACCTCGTGGTGTTCGTCACATAATTAAATGGCGCCCAACTCGTGAGGCCTATGGAAAATGTGCCCCAAAATAAAAATTTCCTCATCAAAATATTCATTCTTTTTATTGAAAACATAGGTGTATGAATTTTCTGCCTTCTGGATTGGCTGTTTACTGATGAGAAAGTCGGAAGCAGACCAGGCGAAAAGAACATACATAGCGGATTTATTAATTGATAGTGTTATCAATGAATTAAACCTGCTAAATACAATTTTCTGGCCAATAATGTGATTAAGGAAATTTTTGTAGAATTGATGAATTTCGATTCTCTACCGAATCATTGTTAAGCCCAGTACACAATATTGTGTTGTGGTATTGAAATCGAGAATTGTTCAGTATTGGTTAATATCGATCTGTTCCTCTTTCAATCACAAACACTCATCAAATACGTTACTAATCAAAGTAGATTCAGCCTTTTAGTACTCACTTCGCATTATCTTAAAATCGCATTGAAGGGTAAGTCCCAAACTTAAAAACTTAAAACTTGAACACTATATTATCGCATATCGTAAACCTATTTTTGTCAATTACCTTGTCAATATCGAATACCGTACTAGTTCACATTCATACTTAAATTCATTATGCCGGTTACTCGCAGCCACGAAAACCTCGCATCAGCTAGTTCATTAATTCTTTGCAAAATTTGCAATGATTTAAAATCGTCTGAATTTGAATTAGTAAAACCCCTTGTAGTCATAACTTTCACTCCGAATGTATATCCAATTGGCTCAATACTAGCGAAACTTGTCCAACTTGCAAAAAGCCGTGCAGGATAGGAGATATTTTTGGCTCAGAACAATCTGAAGGGTTAAGCATGCTTCATACAGTTGCAGCACCCCCAATTTCACGCGATGCCTCGAGCCGCTGGCACTAAACCGCGAGATCGACCAAAAACAAGAGCTAATCAGAGAGAGAATCTCATGAGAAATGCCGCACAATCTCCTTCTTGGCAACATAGGGCAAGCTTAGAACAAAATGTACCTACTTCCAGGCAGCATCAAAATGCTGCGCGAGAAAGTCGCTTACCCCGAGCATCAACAGGAAGTACAACCACACCCGTTCCAGCTGTGTCTGAACAACGAGTTCAAGGACTTATCACTTCTTCACTCGATAACTTTCGAGCGGAACTAGTCGCTACTATCGCTGATCAGGTTGAATTTGCCTTTAGAAACTTAAATATTGCCGCCCAACCGCCAATAGTTCGTTCCGAGGAACCGCAATTGGAATGGGATAACGAAATTCCAGATCAGAATAACGAAGGATTGGGGCAATCAGGAAATATATCTGGTAGTCTCGATCGGCCTGACCGAATTTCTAGTACCATTGTTAATTGGCATCTTAAGTTCAGTGGTACACCAACTGATATACCAATCGATGACTTTATATATCGAATAAATTGCTTGACCTCTCGTTGTTTGAGCGGAAACTTTGATACGTTGTATCAGTTTGCTCACTTACTATTCTCAGGTCCAGCGTTAACCTTCTATTGAGATTTCATCGTAGCTCTCATCATAGGAATTGGTATAATCTTTGTTCTCGTTTATGCGAAAGATACCAAAATCAAAGAACCGATGAAGACATAAAAGATAGCTTACGACGCAGGAAACAAAAGTTTAATGAACCTTTCGATGAATATCTGGATGCTATGTTGAACATAGCAGATACGCTTAATTCTCGTCTATCCGATACCGAATTGGTCTCTTATGTTAAACAGAATTTGAAACCAGATCTTCGACATGAACTATTACATGTCCCAATTTCAAATTTAGCTATCCTTCGTAGAGAATGTCACAAGCATGAAGAATTCTACTCACAACTGCCTAAACATCAAAATCGATCGAATAACCCCAACCGAGTTATTCATGAGATTGCCTTAGAAAAAGACCTGGAGTTAGGCTCGGAAGATGAAGACTCAGAATCAGCAGATGTAAATGCTATGAAGTATTCTGATAATTTCAAATGCTGGAATTGCGATGAAATTGGTCATCGTTACCAGGATTGCCTGAAATCACGTCGTATATTTTGTTATGGCTGTGGAAAACTTGACACATATAAACCAAACTGTACAAAATGTAAAACCAAACAGGAAAACTCGCAGAAGGGTATTCGCTTACCACCAAAAGCGGATATCCGCAATTAAAAATAGAAACAAATTCCTAGAGTATTCTCAACCACAAGCTATATCGAATAACTTACCTGACTTACAAATTCATCGACATTTTATACCTTATCATTTGCGATTAGGAAAAATACACCCATCTCCAAAATCGCGTGCTGCTCATCGTATGCATACATTTTGGTCGAAAAAGCGTGTACTAAATTCTTATAGGATATCAGCTATCGTAAATAAAGACAACGATATACGACCCTTTACTTACCTCAACATTCTCGATCAGCGTTGTTTGGCCTTGCTCGATAGCGGAGCAAATAAAAGCGTGATCGGAGGAAACTTAGCAAAGTTTATTCTTGAAAATAATATTAACTATTGTAGTGGTCGCTTGGGCCGAGCAAATTTCTTTGTTGGGCCTAAAAGTAGGCAAAGGTTTTTTTCCCAAGTAGGAAAATGCCAGCGCCACGGCACTAGATGTAGAAAATAGTAGTTAATGTAATATATTTATTAAAGTTATGTTTATGTATGTTAATAATCCAATTTTTGTTAGTTAAATGTTAAATGTATAATAATTGTTTAATGTTAGTAGAAACTTTTAGGATAATTGTATTTTGTTGGCACAAATTTATTAGCGCCATCTGTGTGTGGGCTTGGCAACAACAAAAAGATTTTTGCGATAGATGCATCTTGAGGCAGTGAATGTCAAAGAATGGGAAGTTAAGAATGCATCAAAGATTAACGCCCTATTGACAAGCCAGTTTTTTTGCTGATTCGTGTTGGTCATGCAATCTCGCAAAGTCATGTTTCTGAATTGGTCGTGACAAGTCGCATCAGAAAAAAGAACAATATTTATAAATTGAGAATAAAGGGCGACGGACGTTAACGTAACGACCCAACATAAATATTCAGTTAACTAAAAAGTGCATAGTGCGAGTAAGGAAATTGTGTGAAAACACCCCTTTTTCGGTCAGCTGCCGAAGGCCAACAGGCGGAGACAAAATTTGGAGATTTTATGGTGCCGTCCAAAAAGGCAGGGTAACTATTGCACTATTGCAGATATAAAGCTTACATGTATTCATGATCTGATTTTTCTTTCACAATCAGACGGCACGTAGTTCCATATTGTACTTTTGGATGTTGTTGGTGCTTACGAAGTTAAGCCACCAAGCAAAGCTCATCCACTCCGCTTCGACAGCCGGCAGAACAAAGCTTGTACTAAAGCTTTGTAAGCTTCTGCACGACTGCTGCGAAAGCTGCAGCAGATCAGCTGATAGCTGCAAGCGGGAGTCAGCACTGCAATTGGGCCCAAATTTGAGGAGCGATTTGCAGCGCTACCGCACCGCCGCCCCCGCAATTTGCATTGGGAGTTGTCCCTAAGAGGGAAAGCAAGGAGAACGGCAACATTACCCCAGATGTGGTATATGCGCAAGTGACCGTGCGACCACCAGAGGAAATGTCTCCGAAGATGATCGTGCCATAGATGATTGTG
The DNA here is from genome assembly GCF_023558535.2 of Drosophila nasuta. Taxonomy (NCBI): domain Eukaryota; kingdom Metazoa; phylum Arthropoda; class Insecta; order Diptera; family Drosophilidae; genus Drosophila; species Drosophila nasuta. The sequence continues at coordinate 51,376 of NW_026869610.1, read as the reverse complement.
TTGTTTAGTATATGTATTTCGACATTGTTCATTTTGGGCCTTCTGCCACTTAGTTTGTGCTTCTCTGTATTATATTTTGTTCATTTGAAGTCTTGTTTGCGTTCATATATATATATGTTGAATGGAAGAAAAACTGTGATGTAAATTTACATATGATTTTGTGGTATCATATACTATGTATCAAATGTAAATGAACTTCATTAGTTACCATAAGTCGTTCTACATATGTCTTGTTCGTAAATACTTCCGTTTTCTGTCATGAATTTGCAATTTTAAAATTACATTTATAATTGTTTACAAAGTAAACAATGGAACATCTGGCATAAAAGCTCAGATCAACATTTGAGTAGAAAGCTTTTGGTTAGGGCTTTAAATTTTTGTTCCACAGCTGCAACCACAACAACATAACAACACACACACACACATATCACCGGCTTTGAAAGATCTTTCGTCGCTGGAGAATGCTGTAAGTGAGCTTTTGTTTATATCTACTTAGTTTTTTTTCTCATATTGTTCGCTACAGAGCTTTTTGTGTATTGCATCTGTTGAATGCAAAAGTTAAAGACCAAACGAAGTTTATTTTTATTTGTTTTGCTGGCAGCTTCATTTCGCTGCGCCTGAGAAACCTTAAGTTTCTTAGGGCTGGGCTTTTGCCGATGGTCCATTGCCATATAAAGATATGGATTCCTAATTAAATAGTTTTATAGTGCATAAAAACTATCTATTATTAGCGATCCATATAAAAATTGCAATACGAAATATTGGCTAACTATTTCTATCAATCATATTTATTTCTATTTATCCATTTATTTAGTTTTTAAGTATTTATGAAATAGATTTAAATTAGCTTTAATATTTCAACGTCGTATTTTCATATTCCGTCAATGTTTTCTTTTGTCGCTTTATTTGCCTTTTCTTTATGTTTCTTAATTTAAATAAATTTGTTATAATGTTTAGTATGTGCGAGTAAGTTTTCAAATTTGGAACCATGCAGCATTTGTATGGGGAGGGTTGAGTAACGAGGAGCTTCTCCAAGGGATCCTGTCATTTAAATTGATTGTTACATTGGCCTTGCAGGATCATGGTAGGGTGGGCGTCTGCACCAATGTGTGCACCGTAAAGGAGAAGTGCTCCAAGTCGAAGGTAGATCCCTAACTTGTCTTTCCTCCAGTTTTCTTCTAACTCTTTACCTCTTTTGTTTACAGTCCTTGTATGTCTTTTCCCCGTTTTCCCTCCCTTAAGTACGCGAATTTATTAATAGTATAATTAATCTACGGAAGCACGTAGCGGAAAGGATTTTTTCTCTTTAGCCCACTCCCATCCGACCAGACAACAGCCGTAGCGATCGCGTACCCCTTTCGTATCGTTACAAGTACACCAGCTTCTAAAACGAACAAGCTTCGTTACACGTTACAGTTTAATTATATTATTTGGCGCCCAAACGTGAGGCCAGGTTAGCGTAATTGTTTTATTGTACTGTTGTATGTTAGCTAGCCTGTCTTCGAAAAAAATATTTTCGAAATATTTTGTATTGGTGCTTATGTGGAGTCTTAGCTGGAGCCAAGTTTTCTTGCGGATAAAACTGCAACTTGCCGCTAGATAGAAACATAGCAGTCAATACAAAGTAAACAATGGAGTTCGTCCGCTTTCTGATTCTGTGTTGATCACTACACACGAGCATGGTCGTTATCTTTTGCGTGGATACGAGTGTAAGTGGTAGAGATGCAACCAAAATCTATCGGTGGTTGAACATTGTTTCTAAATATTTGTTTGGAACGGGTAAGTGGTTCCGAACTACTTAACTTGCCGCTATATTTGGAGCAATGTTTCGAATTTCCTATTTCTTTTGTTTCAAATATCTTTCTTGTTGATTCTGTGTTGATCACTATACACGAGCATGGTCGTTATCTTCTGCGTGGATACGAGTGTAAGTGGTAGTGAAGCAGCCAAAATCGATCTATATTTGGAACAATGTTTCGAATTTCCTATTTCTTTTGTTTCCAATACCTACTTTTTGATTCTGTGTTGATCACTATACACGAGCATGGTCGTTATCTTCTGCGTGGATACGAGTGTAAGTGATAGTGAAGCAGCCCAAAATCGATGTGTATTTGGAACAATGTTTCGAATTTCCTAGAAAATTTTGTAGAAAATAGTAGTTAATGTAATATATTTATTAAAGTTATGTTTATGTATGTTAATAATCCAATTTTTGTTAGTTAAATGTTAAATGTATAATAATTGTTTAATGTTAGTAGAAACTTTTAGGATAATTGTATTTTGTTGGCACAAATTTATTAGCGCCATCTGTGTGTGGGGCTTGGCAACAACAAAAAGATTTTTGCGATAGATGCATCTTGAGGCAGTGAATGTCAAAGAATGGGAAGTTAAGAATGCATCAAAGATTAACGCCCTATTGACAAGCCAGTTTTTTTGCTGATTCGTGTTGGTCATGCAATCTCGCAAAGTCATGTTTCTGAATTGGTCGTGACAAGTCGCATCAGAAAAAAGAACAATATTTATAAATTGAGAATAAAGGGCGACGGACGTTAACGTAACGACCCAACATAAATATTCAGTTAACTAAAAAGTGCATAGTGCGAGTAAGGAAATTGTGTGAAAACACCCCTTTTTCGGTCAGCTGCCGAAGGCCAACAGGCGGAGACAAAATTTGGAGATTTTATGGTGCCGTCCAAAAAGGCAGGGTAACTATTGCACTATTGCAGATATAAAGCTTACATGTATTCATGATCTGATTTTTCTTTCACAATCAGACGGCACGTAGTTCCATATTGTACTTTTGGATGTTGTTGGTGCTTACGAAGTTAAGCCACCAAGCAAAGCTCATCCACTCCGCTTCGACAGCCGGCAGAACAAAGCTTGTACTAAAGCTTTGTAAGCTTCTGCACGACTGCTGCGAAAGCTGCAGCAGATCAGCTGATAGCTGCAAGCGGAGTCAGCACTGCAATTGGGCCCAAATTTGAGGAGCGATTTGCAGCGCTACCGCACCGCCGCCCCCGCAATTTGCATTGGGAGTTGTCCCTAAGAGGGAAAGCAAGGAGAACGGCAACATTACCCCAGATGTGGTATATGCGCAAGTGACCGTGCGACCACCAGAGGAAATGTCTCCGAAGATGATCGTGCCATAGATGATTGTGTTGTTTAGTATATGTATTTCGACATTGTTCATTTTGGGCCTTCTGCCACTTAGTTAGTGCTTCTCTGTATTATATTTTGTTCATTTGAAGTCTTGTTTGCGTTCATATATATATGTTGAATGGAAGAAAAACTGTGATGTAAATTTACATATGATTTTGTGGTATCATATACTATGTATCAAATGTAAATGAACTTCATTAGTTACCATAAGTCGTTCTACATATGTCTTGTTCGTAAATACTTCCGTTTTCTGTCATGAACTTGCAATTTTAAAATTACATTTATAATTGTTTACAAAGTAAACAATGGAACATCTGGCATAAAAGCTCAGATCAACATTTGAGTAGAAAGCTTTTGGTTAGGGCTTTAAATTTTTGTTCCACAGCTGCAACCACAACAACATAACAACACACACATATCACCGGCTTTGAAAGATCTTTCGTCGCTGGAGAATGCTGTAAGTGAGCTTTTGTTTATATCTACTTAGTTTTTTTCTCATATTGTTCGCTACAGAGCTTTTTTGTGTATTGCATCTGTTGAATGCAAAAGTTAAAGACCAAACGAAGTTTATTTTTATTTGTTTTGCTGGCAGCTTCATTTCGCTGCGCCTGAGAAACCTTAAGTTTCTTAGGGCTGGGCTTTTGCCGATGGTCCATTGCCATATAAAGATATGGATTCCTAATTAAATAGTTTTATAGTGCATAAAAACTATCTATTATTAGCGATCCATATAAAAATTGCAATACGAAATATTGGCTAACTATTTCTATCAATCATATTTATTTCTATTTATCCATTTATTTAGTTTTTAAGTATTTATGAAATAGATTTAAATTAGCTTTAATATTTCAACGTCGTATTTTCATATTCCGTCAATGTTTTCTTTTGTCGCTTTATTTGCCTTTTCTTTATGTTTCTTAATTTAAATAAATTTGTTATAATGTTTAGTATGTGCGAGTAAGTTTTCAAATTTGGAACCATGCAGCATTTGTATGGGGAGGGTTGAGTAACGAGGAGCTTCTCCAAGGGATCCTGTCATTTAAATTGATTGTTACATTGGCCTTGCAGGATCATGGTAGGGTGGGCGTCTGCACCAATGTGTGCACCGTAAAGGAGAAGTGCTCCAAGTCGAAGGTAGATCCCTAACTTGTCTTTCCTCCAGTTTTCTTCTAACTCTTTACCTCTTTTGTTTACAGTCCTTGTATGTCTTTTCCCCGTTTTCCCTCCCTTAAGTACGCGAATTTATTAATAGTATAATTAATCTACGGAAGCACGTAGCGGAAAGGATTTTTCTCTTTAGCCCACTCCCATCCGACCAGACAACAGCCGTAGCGATCGCGTACCCCTTTCGTATCGTTACAAGTACACCAGCTTCTAAAACGAACAAGCTTCGTTACACGTTACAGTTTAATTATATTATTTGGCGCCCAAACGTGAGGCCAGGTTAGCGTAATTGTTTTATTGTACTGTTGTATGTTAGCTAGCCTGTCTTCGAAAAAAAATATTTTCGAAATATTTTGTATTGGTGCTTATGTGGAGCAGTGTTGCCATTTTATCTAATTTATTGCTAGATCTAGCTATTTTGAAACTGCAAAAGCTATAAGATTTTGTGAAATGCTATTAGCTAGAAATCTATCATTTTTTCAAAGCTTCGGCTACTTTTGGCACTTTTAAAAAGTTGATGAATAATTGATGAATAATGTCATTTAAAAATATTTTGTTGGCTATTTTTTGTATAATTATAGCAATTTTTAGAAATTTTTTTCTGAAATCTAGCAATTTTTGCTCCAGAGATTCTAACAAGTAAGTAACAAGTAAGTTACAAGGGGTCTTAGTTACTTTGGCTGACAATCTGGTATATTGAGCCGTCTATGGTATATTTTGAATGCGCTACTTTATCGATATACCACATATACCATTTGGTATATTTTTAGTATTTTTGCAGTATATTTGGTATATTTTGAGAATAATACCGCAAAATATATTGCTTTTATTCAAAATGGGTAGTGGGTATCTCACAGTCGAGTACACTCGACTGTAGCTTTCTTACTTGTTGTTGCTGTTATCATCATTACTTAAGCTCAATAATATTGGTAATAACAATAAATGCTTTTGCTGAGAATAAAGCAGAAGGTAAATTGCAATTAAATTTCGAAAAAGTTCAGTTTCAGTTCAGTTAAGGATAGATGCGAACTTTTATACCCGCTACCCATAGGGTAGAAGGGTATTATAACTTTGTGCCGGCAGGAAATGTATGTAACAGGTTGAAGGAGGCATCTCCGACCCTATAAAGTATATATATTCTTGATCAGCGTCAACAGCCGAGACGATATAGCCATGTCCGTCTGTCCGTCTGTGTGTCTGTGTGTCTGTCCGTCTGTCCGTATGAACACCTAGATCTCAGAGACTATAAGAGATAGAGCTATAATTTTTTCGACAGCATTTGTTATGTTTGCACGCAGATCAAGTTTGTTTCAAATTTTTGCCACGCCCACTTCCGCCCCCGAAAATCAAAAAAATCGAATAACAAGCGTAATTTTAAAGCTAGAGTTACGAATTTTGGTATATACAATAATTACTATAGTAGTTATGATTCCTGATTTGGTTGCGATCAGATAAAAATTGTTGAAGTTATTAAAGAAATTCTTTTGTATGGGCAAAAACGCCTACTTACTGGAGGTCTTAGTTACTTTGTCTGACAATCTGGTATATTGTGCCGTCTATGGTATATTTTGAATGCGGTACTATATCGATATACCACATATACCATTTGGTATATTTTTAGTATTTTTGTAGTATATTTGGTATATTTTGAGAAATATACCGCAAAATATATTGCTTTTATTCAAAATGGGTAGCGGGTATCTCACAGTCGAGTACACTCGACTGTAGCTTTCTTACTTGTTGGTACTAACACTGTGTCTAAAAGTACCATAGTTTGAAGGCTAGCAGGTACTAGCAGTTAATATTACACATTTTGGACGCCACTGATTCACACTTTCGGCTAATAAAAGAGTTAGACTGAATCCACTTGAATAAAGTAAGTTCGACTCCACGAAAGACAGGTGTACGCTAATCCGACTCGTTGTTAATACACTGAATTACCCCTACGTTTTATGAGCTACACATTTATAGACCGGTCACAAGCATTGATTATACCCGGTACCCATAGGGTAGAAGGGTATTATAACTTTGTGCCGGCAGGAAATGTATGTAACAGGTAGAACGAGGCATCTCCGACCCTATAAAGTATATATATTCTTGATCAGCGTCAACAGCCGAGACGATATAGCCATGTCCGTCTGTCCGTCTGTCCGTATGAACACCTAGATCTCAGAGACTATAAGAGATAGAGCTATAATTTTTTCGACAGCATTTGTTATGTTTGCACGCAGATCAAGTTTGTTTCAAATTTTTGCCACGCCCACTTCCGCCCCCGTAAATCAAAAAATCGAATAACAAGCGTAAATTTAAAGCTAGAGTTGCGAATTTTGGCATATACTATAACTACTATAGTAGTTATGATTCCTGAAAATTTGGTTGTGATCAGATAAAATTGACGAAGTTATTAAAGAAATAGTTTTGTATGGGCAAAAACGCCTAATTACTAGGGTCTGAGTTGCTTTGGCCGACAATCTAGCACATTGTGCCGTCTATGGTATATTTTGAATGGTGTGCTGTATCGATATAACAAACATACCATTTGGTATATATTTAATATTTTTAGTATTTTCGGTATATTTTGAAAATTATACCACTATTTTGCCCTTATTAAAAAAGGGTAGTGGTATCTCACAGTCGAGCACACTCGACTGTACTTTCTTACTTGTTCAATATGTTTTTATGATGCATTTTTAAGTTGATGAGTTGGGGAGTTATTTTGATATTCGGTATAATTTAAATAGAATTTAAGAATAACTAGATTTTAAGTTGTATTTAGTTTTCCTTTCTTTTCGTTTATAGTTGAGAAATTATATAAATTTACTAATTTCACATAAGGTTACAATTTTGAAGCTATTAACTAAAAGTTCAGTTAATTGACTTTAATGAACATTAAAATAAATTAGAAAAATTTAAGAATTTTGTATACGAAAGTAGTATTTTATTTAATAATATTTTAAAAAATTATTTTATTTAGATATTATTTTAATTAAGTTTAAATTAATATCTTATATATTATATAGAAAATAATTAATTTAACTTTTTAATTTAATTAAATTGATTGAAAACTGAAATATATAATAAAATTGGCATAATCAACATGGTATTTTTTTTAGATATGAGTATATATTGTATTCAGTATTATTTATTAATAATTTTACTTAGGTATTGTCTTAGCAATTTAGAAAATAAAGTAGATATTGAATTAAGTCATTAGGTTAGTATTTGAAATGTTACATAGTAACATTGATTAGAAAAGTAGTAATGAAATAATAATGAAGTAATATAATTATGTTTATTTATTATTATTTCGTATTTGTACTTCGACCAGCAAAAACATTTTTCGACTTTCTCTAAATTTGCAGCAAAATATATTAACATATATATTATATATATATATATAATTAAATGTTCGCGGTGCACGAACAGTAAATAAAATAAAACACAAGGATTTATTTTTGTTTACTTAATAGACTACTTTATTTTTATTTAGTATTTATTTTATTTATTTATTTATTAAGTTCGCGGGCTACGCGTCTTAAATGAGGAAAGTGTCTTTAAAAACTGAACTCACAATATGCTGAGCTCTAACATGAAAGTTCTTATTAGTGCAGTAATGCTGAGTCCTCAAGTTGCAAATGGAAAATTTTAATGGACTTTGGATTTTTGGAAGTGGCACGATCGCCAATGTAATAGGATCTTTTGTTTGTGACAGTTGGTGCCGTCGCGACAAATGTTTATGTTTATGATATGATTTGTGGGAAAGAATTTGGAAGGGGAATAATTATGAGTGTTTGTCATGTACGAGAAATTATTCTGGTGGTGGATATATTACTCCCCCAACCTATAGAGGTTAGCTTGTCCTCAAGCGTTTAGTTCGGGGTACATAAGTGGGACTGGAATTTCAATATTATCGATTTCAGCATTAGCACTTATGTCTGTGTCATGTGTTCTTACAAATTTTATGTTATTATGTTGAATAGTGTTTTAATTTTCTTATTCACTAAGTTGTATATAACAATGAGGATTAAAATTAATACAATCATAATTATTGGATATTTATAATTATTGTTTTCTCTATTGTTATACATAATCATTTCTTTTATTTCAATGTGTGATAGTGGTTCTATTTTAGTTACATTGTATTCTGTAAACATTGTAACAACTGTCCCACCGTTTTTGGGCCAAATTCCAATTTCTTGTAATATCAGCCCCTTGTTGGGTGCCAGAATTACTTGCAGCATGCCGCGCCGCCACACTGCTTTTTTCCTACTTGCGTGTGCGGCTCCTTGATCATCATCACCAGCCGAGCGGGACCCTTTGAACCCTTAGCTCTTCCGGGATGTGGGGTTGTTGCTGTCACTGATGATCGCTATGCTTGCGGTGAATTATTATAGAGTCCCTCATCAAATATGCATGGAACGATCCTCATGCGAATACAACAAAAGGCATACATGCCTAAAACAAAACCAAGGAAACTATGGCCAATTAAACAAACTAATTTGCAACTGAAAAGAAAACTCACAAGAAAAGTAGTGTACCTAAATGGAGAGGACGAAGGTGTTGATGTCCCTCTCCTTGTTCGCTACCCACCCAGCCATAGTCTTCTAATGTATTTTTAAGTGAAGACCCCAAACGCAGCTTTTATTTACCCCTTCTTATGCTCCCATGTCATCAGAAAAGAAAACTTAGTATTTCATCATCATTATAAAATTTAATTATTCAAGCAGAAATAAACGGAAATGTAGTATATTCATAATAATGAATAGTTATTTTAACAAAATGTATCCATTTGCCAAATAAACTAGGTTATAACTTAATATTATGCGAGAATGTGTACAAGTATATCGTATAAGTATGAGTGGCCGTAAATATGGATAAGAAAATCATTCAAGAATTTTTAATGTGTTTGGGCTACTGCATGCGAAATAGTATCTAAAATTTTATACATTTTATACTATTTTATTTTAGTTGTAATTAATTGTTCATTTCATTTTCATATATCATGTTTCATGTTTTAGGTTTTTGTTCTCAGCAACGAGGTTTTAGAACAATTGAATTTGGTAGAGCAAATACGTATGAGAGCAGTAGGTTTTAGAACAACTTCATTCGGTAGCGCAAGTATGTATGAGAGCAAGTAGGTTTTAGAACAACTTCATTTGGTAGCGCAAGTAAGTCTGTATGAGAGCAAGTAGGTTTTAGAACAACTTCATTCGTACAGTTTTGTATTATTTTATTTCACTGAGCAGTTAAATATTATTGTGTGGTTTTATTTTTTTAATGTTCACTGACTGTTATATATTTTGTATTTGTTTTTTGTCATTTAAATACTATTGCAGAATACACTTGACAAAACATTTATTCTTATTTCCTTTCTCCGCGCCTGAAAAGAAATCGCAATAGCGATACATGGCAATAAAATACGAATGTTAATGAAAAGGCAATCAGTTAACTCATTTCTGCTTTTTCTTTATTTTCGTCTTTATTATTCTGACTAGGCAGATGAGTTACCTGATGCACTTGTCATTTGCAAATCAAGGCAAATACATAACAAGAGATAGAATAATAAATGAAAAGAAAAGTGCGCAAGCCGTCGGCAATCACAGCGCGGCTACACTGGCCAACACAAAGGTGTTAACGATGTGGTAGCTAACGCCTTGCGACTTTCCTTTCTCACTCACCCAATTTTCCTCGATGAAGGCCTTCTCGACGATGTTGGTGTTGTTGGTTTTGTTTATATTTTTTTTATTTTAAATTATTTTACCAATTCACGATTTGCACTTGATTGTTTTACGACACTTTGGTTTTTACATTATTAGGCACAGAAAAAAACAACAAAAAATGTTCTGTCGAGTGTAGTTTTTTAATTTTTCTTTTAATATTTTTACACACACACAATGTATATTTCACTGCTTCAGCGCCTTTTTTTTTTCTTGTTTTCTGCTCACGTTGTTCACCAACTTATTTAAGCTTTTAATTACTCTTTTCTCACTATGCTCATATGATATTGGGCTTTCAGTATTTAAATGATTTTAACTGATATTCAGCCGCAATGTTGTTTGAGTTTTGAAAGCGATCTGCACTCGCTATGCACACACTTGCACTTCTATTTCTGTTACATTTATTATTTTATTAATTATTTAATTTATTATTTATTTGTTGTCTGCTCCCTGCTGCTGCTGTCGGTCGTCGCCTTAGCCAGTTGGCTGGTAGCAAAGATTATTATTTTCTTTTGTATATATAAGTGGACACCTGATTTTAAAGAATTTTTTTTTTTTGAAATTTTTGCAACTAATTATTTTTTCCTATTTTATAATATTTACCTTGCCTGGACGGCACTTTGAAGTATTCTGCTAATGCCAGTGTTTTGCGGCAAAAGCGGCGGGGATGGACAAAATTATCCAAGATTAATAATTTTTTTCTCGGCCACGAGGCCTTAATACTTTGATATTCTGGGTGGATATACAGAATCTAGAGCGTCTGCTTCCTTAGAGATCTTGATAGAAAAAGATCTAACCTTGCTAGTGCAGATCTTAACTAGCCTAAGTGAGAGCGAAATTCACCAAATGGTGAATTTACATCTGTCACTTACAACGCTGTAACTCTCCACTGTCACCCACATATCTACGTACGCCTATGCGCGCCTAACTATTTAAATTCAAATCCTAACGTATTATTTATTTTTGGGGTTATTTTAAGTTTTTAAATTTTATTGTTGCTTTTTTATGTATGTATGTACTGTATGGGTCCATTACAACATAATAGTTGTAAATTGTTGCGCTCTATTTGAAATTTTAACATTTTTAATTCAATGGTACAATTAAATATTTTTATTATTTTATCTTTTTTCGATGTATATTTCTAAATCATTACAATTTTGATTTAGTTTGGTTCTGTTAAGTTCCAGGTTATTATGATGTTTGGTTCTACTATTTGTATAAATTCTTGTTTACGATATTTATTAAAGGTGCAAACTGGAGTTTCATGTTTTATTATATTAGTTATGCATTGGTCATTTATGATCTTTTTAGAGATTGAATTCGAAACAAAGTTATTGTGTAAATAAAATTTTCCTTCAACACTTTCATTGATGATTTGTCGATTCTTATCTGGGTAAGGGATTACTTTGAAAGTTTTGGTTTCAAGATTACTCAATGGAATATGGGACATGATGAATATTTCATTTGTAAGTGTACTGAACCAAGCAGAAGTTTTAATATTCATCAACTTTTCGTGATTAATGTGATCTATTTGATCGTGTTTAAGTAATTTTGGATTAAATATTCCTAAGCGAGTTAATTGTAGGCTTAGTTCGATGTCTTCTATATATTCGGTAAAATGTTCAATGTTAAAAATTAATGAATTTAATTGTTTTTCTTCTTCCAAAACTTTGCGTTGATTATTTATAATATTAATACCTTGATTAAATGTATTTATAAAATCATTAAGATTAGCCTGAATTGAATTATGAGCAATAATGTTATTTGGTTTTCAAATTGTTTCTTATCTTCTTCATCTAACGTGCCAAAAAGGAATTTAAGTGATGATCCTATGAAATCGAATAAACCTCGTTTAGTACGACTTGTTATTCTGATACCTGCCATTTGCTTTTCTAATTTATTCATTAAATATTTTATTTGGGGGTACTTGTTGGGATATGGCTTTGAGTTAATAATAAATCAAAAGAGTTCTTTATTTGTGTTAAGTTTATAGTTAAGCAATGATGTTCGAAGGATATTGGTAAACTAATTGTTCCTGACTCAAATAGGATGAATCCTTGATCATTTTGAATGGGATTTACTTCGACTTGTTGAGTGTTTACAGTTGTACAAATAGTTGACAATATGAGTAACATCAGCAATTTAGGATGTTTCATCACTCGGGCTGGAATTAACATATTTACTTTTGTTAATTATTTTTCTTTTAAACTTCGATCTATAGTGTGTAACTTTTCTACCTCTATTAGTTTCTTCGTAATGTTTTTCATCAAGCTTTTTAATATTACCTGTCTTTTTGAAAGGATTTGTTGTTTTTGATTTAACCAATGGAGCTTGTCTAAATCGTGTATCTACTTCAAAATCACTTCTGTTTTTATTGAGGTTATTTATTTGATTTACTTTATTCTCTTGTGAGTTATATTCAGGGTTCCTGCATAAATAAAAATATCTGCTGGAGTTCTATTAGTTGCCTTATGTTTTGTTTTATAATTATAAGTATATAATATTGTTTTTAATTTTGTTATTTTATTCTCTATATTATCGTCGCTTCCTATTATTCTTAACTTTTCATTTATAGTTTTATGAAACCTTTCTATATCTGATATTCCTGTTTTACTTGTTGTTATGTTAATTTTATGCCTTCTTCTTGTAAAAAAATTTGCAAAGCCGCACTGATGAATGCTGAATCTTTGTCTGCTTTTATCTCTATGGGTTTTCCCATTTCATTGAAAACTTTTAGTAAAGCTCTTTTAGCTTCTAACCACTCTCTACTTTGAACTTCAACTAATGTTGTGAATTTAGAATAAACATCTATACAAGAAAGAAATTGTTTCTTATCTATCATATAAAAATCTATAACATATTTATCCCTAACATTTAGTACTTCGGGTGTTATCTCGAACGTGAGTTTTGTATCTCTATGTTCGGTTTTAGCTATGTTGCAAATTTCACATTCATTAATTAGATTTTGTATTAGTTTTTGGTAATCAGGGTAATAATATTTTTCCTTAAACCAATTTATTGTTTTTTCTATACCTGGATGTAAATAATTTTTATGTGTTTTAAAATTAATTTTTAAACTCTGCAAAAGTTTGTAAGTCAATTAATTTTAAGCTTGTTTTCATTATTTTAGGTTTATTACTTGGGCTTATTATTTCTAAATAGGCTCTTTTGAAAATTGAAAATCTATTTTGTCATGAAAATAGACAATACTATTTTTCGAGCGAAGATATTCCTTTATCATATCTTTTGGCATATTGGTTAGTCATTTCCTTGAAAGAAATTTTAATGTTAAGTTTCTAAAAATAGTGAGTTGTTTCAACTTTATTATCGTCACTTTTATGAATTCTATTTGCCTGTTAAAGTAGTTTAAAGGTCTTTCGGTTATTGGTATGTGATATTGACTGTCCTCTTGAGCACTATGTATAGTTGCTCCTGTGCTAATTGCATCTTCTCCTAAGAAATTTCTTCTATTTTTATACGTGAAAGTGCATCTGCTACGTTATTTTTCCTGGTAAATACTTGATTTGATAATCGTATTCGTTTAATAGGATATTCCATCTTTGTAATTTCATGTTTGGTTCTTTAATGTGACTGAGCCAAACTAGTGGTTTGTGATCGCTTAAGATCTGGAATTTTCTACCGAATAGGTAAGAACGGAAATATTTGGTTGCCCACACGATAGCTAATAGTTCTTTCTCTATAGCTGAAGAGTTGGATTCGTGTTCGTTTAAAGTTCGTCTTGCTTAGCAAATGGGTTTGTGTTCCTGTGATAGAACGGCGCCTATAGCGAAGTTGCTAGCATCTGTAGTCAATGAGAATGGTTTCTCGAAATTTGGATAAACTAGTATCGGATCGGACGTTATTAAAACTTTGAATTTTTCAAATGCTGACACATAAGTGGGATCTTTTATGTTTATGGTGGCGTTCTTCTTCAACTTTGTTGTCATGGGTTTTGCAATATTTGCGAAATTGGGTATAAATTTGCGATAAAATCCGCATAAACCTAGGAATGATTTGATTTCTTTTGGTGTCTTTGGTATTGGGAATTCAACAATTGCCTTAATTTTGTTTTGGATTTGGTTTTATACCTTGCGTGGTGATTACATGCCCGAGGAAATCAGTTTCCTTCTTCATGAAATCGCATTTGTCTAATTGTAATTTCAAATTTGCTTCCCGAAGTTTTGAGAAGACTTTCGAAATGGATGATATGTGCTCTTCCAATGAAGTGGAGTAGATAATAATATCATCTAAGTAAACTAGGCAATCCCTGAAGATCAGATCTTCAAGTAGGTTATTCATACAGCGCTGGAAAGTCGCTGGAGCATTTTAAGCCCAAAGGGCATACGAGTAAATTCGTAGTGACCATGCTTGGTTGAAAAGGCAGTTTTGCAATTGAATCGGGATCCATTTGGATTTGATGGAAACCCCTTTGCAAGATCGATCGTAGTGAAGTATTGGCATTTGCCTAACTTGTCTAGGATCTCATCCATATTTGGTATGGGGAATTTGTCGTCAATGGTTATTTCATTGAGGTTTCGGTAGTCAATGACTAACCGGAATTTTGTTTTCCTAAAGCGTCCATTTTTTTTGAACAATCCAGATGGGTGAACAATAAGGGATTTTGATTTTTAATTATGCCCTGCTCTATCATTTCGTTGATTTGTTTATTGACTTCTTTGATCGTAAGCCTGTGGGTATTTATAGGGTCTTTTATATAATGGGTCTTCGTGTTTCGTTTCAATTGAATGCTTAATCGTACTAGTGAAAGTCAAATTTTCACCTTCCCGGTACTGAATATCGCGAAATTCATGTAAAACCTTTTTAGTTTTTCTACCTCTTCTGTGTTAAGATGTTCAAGTCTGAACTCATTACACTCTTTTAATTCATCTTCGATTGCGAAGTTGAATGGCCTATCTTCGGTCAAGGGTGGATTTGCACAATCTTCTGTGTAAGCTTTCTTCAGAATTTTCTTCTTCGTTTTGAAATGTAAATTTATATTCTCCTAATGTAACTGTGCCATTTTCGTAATCAATTTGGGATTTACTGGCTTTTAAGTATTCTCTTCCTAATAGCATATCATAATTTTCAGAGAAATTATGAATGTAAAATTTTGTTTTGTAGGGCAAAGTCTGCTGGGACCAAAAAAGTATACTTTCTGATAATTCGGTAGTGCCATTAATTGTTTGAACATTGATTGGTTTTTTATGAATTGGAAAACTGAAAATATTTTTTGAAAGGTTTATTGAAGAACCTGTATCAATGATACATTTTAGGTTTACTTCATTCCTTTTGATTCTTATGTATGGTGTGTTTGCTCTGCATTTAGTTCCGAGGCACTTTGATGAAAATTTTCACCTTGCTCCATTTTGAACTGGCCACTTTGGCTTTCCCTTTGTCTTTTCATCGGTGGGTTAGGCCCACGGCTTGTTGAGGTGTCCCTCGAATAGTTATAAGGGTTTTGGGTTTGAGCTTCTTTTAGTTTTTATTGAATTCTTGGTGAAGATTTTGATTATTCTGATTTGAATTTGAGTAATTGATTTGTGGTTTTGAATTGGACGAATCATCTGAATGAGAATTGTTTGAATAGTTTGCGTAAGATTTATTTTTGATTCCTACGACTATTGTTTTCACTTTTATGGTTATTCTGAGTCTGACTCATAAATGCCTTCTGTTTGAGCAACGGCTTTTAGCTTGCTTATTGAAGTTATATCATGCCTTGCTAAGGTCATGTATATCCTGTCTGGTAATTTTCTGGTTATTACATTTTTGTAGTAATTTTAGTGCATTTCTGTATATTATTGCTGTGCTACTGTCAGTGTCTAGTGCTAACTTATTGCTAATAATATAGGATTTTCTCTCGAGCTCTTCTACGAACTTACGTAGGCTTCCATTCCAAGTGGTATTGTATAGTCTTCTTAGTAACTCTTCATAAGGTGTCTGCGTCTTGAATTCTCGATTAGGGACGATCTCAGCGACATCCAATTGTTGGATTGCGTAATCTGGGATGTACGCAAGGCTTCTCCATCCAGTTGTCGTTCAATAGCACCGAAGATTACGCTGCTTTGGCGTACATCAGTTGTTGGGTATAGAAACAGAATAAAATCTATTCTCTTTATAAATGCCGACAAATTTTCTGCTCCGTTATCAAACGCTGGCACGTGTTTGATTTGATTTATACACTGGTTTAAGTGTGCTTCTGTTAGTTCGGTTGTCATTTTTGATTTGTTATTAGTTTGCACACGTGGTTCGGGTTTTTGAGTTTTTATTATGACGGGTTTTTACAACGTTTTTTTGTATTACCGTTTAAATAACGCACTCACGCACGTAGATGTTTTTGGCGGATACGTTTTGTATAGTTCACAACTAGGACGCGTTCACCCAGGACAATGTTAAAGTCCTTCTAGCGGTTCACGACTGCTTTGTTGATTCAGTAACTAGTACGACGTATCCTACCGGCTGCGCCAATTAAATGTTCGCGGTGCACGAACAGTAAAAAAAATAAAACACAAGGATTTATTTTTGTTTACTTAATAGACTACTTTATTTTTTATTTATAAGTTCGCGGGCTACGCGTCTTAAGTGAGGAAAGTGTCTTTAAAAACTGAACTCACAATATGCTGAGCTCTAACATGAAAGTTCTTATTACGACTTAGGGCTAACATACGTGTGATGTTTTGTGTTTGTGTTAGTGCAGTAATGCTGAGTCCTCAAGTTGCAAATGGAAAATTTTAATGGACTTTGGATTTGTTTGGAAGTGGCACGATCGCCAATGTAATAGGATCTTTTTGTTTGTGACAGTTGGTGCCGTCGCGACAAATGTTTATGTTTATGATATGATTTGTGGGAAAGAATTTGGAAGGGGAATAATTATGAGTGTTTGTCATGTACGAGAAATTATTCTGGTGGTGTATATATTACTATATATTATATATATTATATAATATATAATTATATATAATATGTTGATTGAAAGCTTTGTTAGAAAATGCTTAAGTGTAAATGACAGTAAAAAGTACGGAGTAATTTGGTTTTTATTACTTAAAGAGATTAACTATGGCAAACAAAAATGTAAGAAGTAAAATCATTAATTTGTAAAATATTTAAATAAAAAGTACAACATATATGAATTTTAAAAATATATATATATATTTTTATTATGTTTATTATTTATATATTTTAAATATATTTTAAATATATTTTAAATTATTCGTTATGTTAATCGCAAGTAAATTATGACTTTCCTGAATACATCAACTACTTTAAAATGTTGCCGAAGTTGCAGTTCTGTCATCACTTTAACTGCGTTTTACCCATAGAAGGTGGAAAGTTTGTAAGGAAGCCAAGAGTGAAAAGTGCTCTGAATGCCAGCAAATATTACAGTTGGCTTTGGCATTCATTTCGGTTTTATTCTGGCTTTGACTTTTGGCATTTTACGCGCTATTACCACTTTTTCGAAGGCAATAAAATATTATTAAAATTATATTCGGATGAATCTTTCACGGAGTTCACATGCTACAGTGGCTGCTGCCTGTAAATCAACGACTCGATGACATTAAAATAAAATTTTAATGCCATGAATAAGTGGCGCGGCGCTGAGCCTCAATTCAGAGACAGAGACAGAGACAGACACCGAAGCAGAAGCAGAAGCTGAAGCTGAAGCCATTTTCCATGCAATTTGCCTGCCTGCTTAGCTTACTCGTAGCTTGTTCGCTTGTGCGGGACTTTGCTATCATTTTCTTCTTGGTTACACTGCACAATTTATTTGAATTTATCAGCATGCACACGCCCACCAACCAACCAATCAATATTCGTACATATGTATGTACATGTAGTTTATTTACAAGAGTCTAAAGCCCCAAATTTAGTATTTAATACTGAATTTAGTTTAATAAATAGATAAGTACATAATATTTATGATTAACTGAATAGAGTCATTCATAATTAAATCAGGTAAGAAAGCTATAGTTGAGTATGGACGACTGTGAGATACCCGCAACCCACTTTGAATAAAAGCAAAATAATGCAATATTAAATTTAAAATGTAGCAAATTAATATTCCACAAAACTACTGCAAATATACCAAAGGCAGGTTTAGGTATTTTGCAACATTACTGCATTCAAAATATACCAAAGAATCCAAAAGCACGTATTAAGAAGTTGTTTATGCTCATACAAAAGTATTTCTTAAATAACTTCTATAAATTTACGGAATCAAAAACTATAAGTATTATTGTATGCTGTTAAAAATGCTATTAGAATCTCCTACAGCATTTACTTATTGTATTTATAAAGGTTTAAAATTGTAAAAATGAATTTCATTCATATTTTATTCATTCCTTCGCGCCCTAGATTTCCGTATAAAATCTAGTGTTTATACCCGCTACCCATAGGGTAGAAGGGTATTATAACTTTGTGCCGACAGGAAATGTATGTAACAGGTAGAAGGAGGCATCTCCGACCCTATAAAGTATATATATTCTTGATCAGCGTCAACAGCCGAGACGATCTAGCCATGTCCGTCTGTCCGTCTGTGTGTCTGTCCGTCCGTATGAACACCTAGATCTCAGAGACTATAAGAGATAGAGCTATAATTTTTTCGACAGCATTTTGTAGGGGTGAGCAATGTCCGTTAATTTGCAATTTGAATTTAAATTGTATGGCGGTATCAATATTTGCGACGCGACTGTTGTGCAAGCTAACAGCTGCGCGCGATAACATCTGCATTCGATGATTGATGCACTCGCCAACAGATGTTAATAAATTATTAATTATTAATCGAATATTTGCAGTGAGTTGGCAGGATCACTTTTGCCATTCACATTAGTATCGTATTAAACAATATCGATATCGAACTTAGATTAATCAAACCATATCGATATCCACACCTAATCTAGGCTAGACCATCTTTTTAATGCAAAAGCTACAGAGATAAAGTGTGTCCCAGCAAAATATTAAAAATAAATCTGACGACATCCGTCACAATATTAAATATAATTATTATTGGTGTTGTGTGGGAGTGCGCACTATTTAAAGTGCATTTTTTACTTTCTTTGGCCTTCTTGTTGGTTTTACAAGGATATTGTGGGTGTAATCAGTGGCAACGACCACTGTACAGCACACACCAACTGATCTGCAACTGCAGAGGCCCCGCGCCAAAAAGGCGTGGCAACAACTTTGCAAAGGGAGTTGCCACCAAACGATTTAGGCGATTTGGTCTCGCTAGCGGCATTAATTTCAAATTTTCAAATTTAAAACCGTTAATATTTTTCACATATCGATAGCAGATGCTTTGATTAGATTTTTAAAAGCTCTACGATCAACTGATCAACAGCTGTGAACGGTCAAACACACGATATGATTTTGCAAAGAGCTCTAGAAAATTCTTTCTTTTTTCACGCATTGATTTCGAGTTCCTCGGAAATTTAAAATTTTTAGTGAATTTGTTAGAAGTTTGGTTTTTTATTATATTCAAGGTATGTATTTTCAAAAAAAACAAGTAAGAAAGTACAGTCGAGTGTGCTCGACTGTGAGATACCCGCTACCCCTTTTAATAAGGGCAAAATAGTGGTATAATTTTCAAAATATACCGAAAATACTAAAAATATTAAAAATATACCAAATGGTATGTTTGGTATATCGATACAGCACACCATTCAAAATATACCATAGACGGCACAATGTGCTAGATTGTCGGCCAAAGCAACTCAGACCCCTAGTAATTAGGCGTTTTTGCCCATACAAAACTATTTCTTTAATAACTTCGACAATTTTTATCTGATCACAAACCAAATTTTCAGGAATCATAACTACTATAGAAGTTATAGTATATGCCAAAATTCGCAACTCTAGTTTTAAATTTACGCTTGTTATTCGATTTTTTTATTTACGGGGGCGGAAGTGGGCGTGGAAAAAATTTGAAACAAACTTGATCTGCGTGCAAACATAACAAATGCTGTCGAAAAAATTATAGCTCTATCTCTTATAGTCTCTGAGATCTAGGTGTTCATACGGACAGACGGACAGACACACAGACACAAAGACGGAGCTTTAAAATTACGCTTGTTATTCGATTTTTTGATTTGCAGGGGCGGAAGTGGGCGTGGCAAAAATTTGAAACAAACTTGATCTGCGTGCAAACATAACAAATGCTGTCGAAAAAATTATAGCTCTATCTCTTATAGTCTCTGAGATCTAGGTGTTCATACGGACAGACGGACAGATGGACAGACGGACGGACGGACAGACGGAAATGGCTGTATCGTCTCGGCTGTTGACGCTGATCAAGAATATATATACTTTATAGGGTCGGAGATGCCTCCTTCTACCTGTTACATACATTTCCTGCCGGCACAAAGTTATAATACCCTTCTACCCTATGGGTAGCGGGTATAAAAATTGTTTCTGCACCGACTCAATCCTCTCTTGATAAACCCTATACTGGGGATTCCAGACTGGAAATCCGTACTCAATGATAGGACGAACCAGATTGTAAAATTACGAAAATCGAAAAAATAATTTTTGTTGTTGGGAGCAAAAAGATGAGACACTTTGAGGGCTGCTGATGCGCAAATTAAAACATGTCTGATTCGTTTGCTAGTTGCGAAAGGAGAAAGCGACATTTCATTGTTTGCCGGTTATTCCGACATTAGTAGTTAAAGGAAAACAAAAGTTGAGCGAAAGCTTATAACTAAAATGTAACAACTGTAGCAAAAGAATAGCGCAAGATTGAGAGTAAAATGTAACTGCTCAGTTAGGCTGAGCAGGCTTACAGTGGGACAAGGCGCTTGATTTAACACCGGCCACCTTGGAATACCCGACGTGGGATTTCAAAATACTGGCCATCGTGCTAATTTGTGGATTGGGCGCTTGAATGTGCCAGTGCCCGTTCTAATTTCGGCCACCCGTATTTGGCCGTCTGTTCCTCGTGTTACGCCTGCGACCCTTCCAGTTATCCACCGCTGAGGTGGCGTGTTGTCCTCGTGAACCAGGACGAGGCATCCAACCTCAAGCCGGGCTGTGGAGACTTCCATTTGGTGCGGATTTGAGGTTGTGGATGTAGTCGTTCGACCACGCGAGCCAAAACCGCTGTCTGAGCGTGGATAACATTTACCACCTTCGCAAATACGTCAGCTCTTTGTTGGGCCTGTCTGGCACGGATCCTTGCGGCAGCGAACGTATGGCCGATTAGAAGATGGCCCGGCGTTAGAGCCTCGCCATCGTTGGGATCGGAGCTGAGTGGAGTGAGAGGCCGCGAGTTGAGAATGGCCTCGACATCTGCCAGATGAGCTCTGACCTCGCTTTCCGCCAGTGACGCGTTGGCCATTTGCCGGACGAGGAGATGCTTTGCGGATTTCACCGCGGCTTCCCACATCCCTCCGAAATGTGGGGCTCGAGGAGGGATGAAGTGCCATTCCATCCCTATCTCCGACGCGAACAACTGCAGTTTCTCCTGCTGCTTCGAGAACTCCATCTGTAGCTCCTTGAGTAGGTTGTTTGTCCCGACGAAGTTGGTGGCGTAGTCCGAATACATCCGAAGTGGAACGCCACGCCTTGCGATGACGCTTTTAGGGTTAATAAAACAGTTAGTGGACAAGTCAGCAACCAGTTCTAGATGAACAGCCTTGATGCAAAACACACAAATACTGCCCCATTACTTGTTCCATTAGTTTTGGCTTGTATCGAAAACAAAGAATGCAACCACGAACTATTTGTGTGCATTCTCTTCGAGCATTATTCAGCCAAATTCTTTGCCTTAAGAGCGAAATCATAGTTTTAACACCAGCATGACAGTTGGTCTGATGCAAGTCTCTTAAATACAGTCTGACCAAGGGCGAATTTTTGACATTAAGATTGGAAACTTGGCATCGTCGTCAATCGGTGCATTTAATAGTCTGCCACCTACGCGGATCAACGAAAGAGATTTTCCTGGCTCAGAGATTTTCTGAATAAATGGAGCGAGATTGAACATTTGGTTGAACTAATTGATTTGCTTTTAGTTTTTAAATTCCAAGTTGAATTCGGACCGCTGAACCAATTCAAATAACTTTAACGAGGCAAAATACAACTCCTGTTTGCTAAGGGCTGAAGAACAATTTTAGTTTTTGGCCGGCAAATGAATTTGTACACATGGGCAATCACTCGAACCAACCTTTTGTACGAAGAAAAGCGAGCCAGTATAGATGACAGAAAATCAGGGTTGGTAGTTAAACAAACCTGAGCTGATTTTTGTTTCACTGTTTTTCAAATCGGTTGACAATGAAAAATGAGGATTCTTAGGCCACTCACACTGCTCTTCCATTAACCATATGGAGTCGACTAATTCATCGATGTCACACCCACGAGAACAAATATCGGCAGGGTTTGACGCAGAAGGCACATGTCTCCATGTAACATCTTGTGTGAGGTCTTGTATACTGGATACACGATTTGCTACGAATGTTGCTAGCGAAGAAGGCGACATTCTAATCCAATACAGTGTGATTTCTGAATCTGTCCAAAAATGCACACTGTCGATTCCGCATTTGCCAAGCATTGGCTTGACGTACGACCACAATTGCGCCAGTAAATACGCTGCACACAACTCAAGTCTTGGGATCGACTTGGTTTTAAAGGCGCAACTTTTGCTTTTGATGTAAGCAATTTACATTTCACTTTTCCATTCTGATTAGCTCGTATATATAAACAGCAGCCATAAGCGTGGCTGGAAGCGTCTGCAAATCCATGAATTTGGATTTTGGCTTTGCCGGAATTGGTGTATCGTGGAATGGATACTTTATCAAGGTTTAGTAGATTTTCTTTAAATCTCTCCCATCTCGTATGCATCTGCATAGGGATAGTTTCGTCCCATGCTAGATGATTTTGCCAGAGCTCTTGCAGTAAGATTCTGGCTTTAATACTGATGGGGCTCAGCAAGCCAAGTGGGTCGAACATACGAGCTGTCACAGACAAAACGTTGCGTTTTGTTGGGCTAAGATCGGTGAAGCTGGAATCAAATGATATCGAAATATATCAGATTTTGGCGTCCACCGTATGCCCAATGTTTTGGTCGAATCTGTGTCGTTGAAACTGAGAACTTTATCAGTTTCATTCCCACTGATTAAAGTAGGGTGGTTGGAGTACCATTTGGCCAATTGGAGACCACCAGAGCTTAGGATATCTGACACTTGGACACAAATCTCCTTCAGCGTGTCAGCATCGTCAGCTCCAGTAAGCATGTCATCGACGTATAAGTCATTGCAGACGACTTTAGCTCCAAGAGGATGTGTTTCCTTATGACGAACACCAAGTTCGTGAAGGCTTCGTATGGCCAGAAAAGTAGCAGACGCAGTGCCATAAGTAACTGTATTCAGTTAGTAAATTTGAAGCTTTTCTGACGGATTTTCACGCCAGACAATAAGTTGAAACATCCGATCCTTTGGAGACATGCTTACTTGTCTATACATTTTAGTAATATCTGCCGTGAGGGCAAACCGATTAAGTCGAAAGCGAATTAGCGACGAGAAGAGTTCCCTCTGTATAGTTGGCCCCACCATTAGAATATCATTCAAAGAATAATTAGAAGTCGTTTTGCACGAAGCATCGAAAACAACTCGAAGTTTGGTGGTGGCACTATCAGGCCTCAGGCCGCACTGATGTGGTATAAAATAGTGTGGTCCTGGTGGAAAATCAACGGGAGACATATGACCAAGTTCTATATATTCTTTCATGAAAGTGACATACATTTCCTTTAATGTTGCGTTTCTTGAAACCTTGCGTTCAAGAGAAAGAAACGGACGTTTTGCCGTTTCGAAGGACGAACCAAGTATTTTTGGGTCTGTTTTAAAAGGAAGACTAACTTCTAATCCCCTGTCGATAAAGTTGTCACTCGGTCAATAAAGTCCTGTTCGCAGGCTCTTTGCTCTGACGAGTATTTAGTGACGTTCGATAAATCTGGAACTTTTCTAACTCCCATAGCCTTTCTACCAGCGAGTCAAGTTGTATATCTTCCGACGAGTACGTTGTTGCACCACATAATGGGTTCTGACTCGGAAGACCTTTGCAACGCCCTGACACAATCCACCCTAGCAGAGTTTTTGTAACAGAGGGCCACTGTCGTTCAATATAATTTGGCCTGTGCACAAAAGGTCGAAAAAGGAATCGGCTCCTAATAGCAAGTCGATTCTCTGCGGCTTGTAAAAGTAAGGATCAGCCAGTTCCACGTTAGCCGGTATTTGTAACTGCCTAACTGGAATCAAGCTGTCTGGCTGCTGGTTCGAAATTGATTTCAGCACCCAAAATCGGCGTCAAACTGATGTTTGTTAACACGAGATGATATCGTTGTTGACACTTCATGTCGGGCTACGAAGTTTGACGTTCCTATGGCCGTAACTGTCAGACACTTGTTGGCTCGCGACAACCTTAGAGCTTGGGCAAATTCTTCAGTCATGAAATTGACCTGAGACCCAGAGTCCAACAAAGCCCTAGCCAACTGGAATTGACCGAATCTATCGCGAATTTTACAACAGCGGTAGCCAGAATGACATGGTCAACTTCTGCTGTTGACTTGGCCACGTGCGCTGGATGTGACGATGCTTGGCCGCTCGAGCTACCAGCCTGAGCTGATGCATCGAATCTATGAAGCAATGTATTGTGCGATTTAGAGCACACTCTGCATTTTGAGGATGTGCAGGTGGTTATTCTATGCTCAGACTGCAAGCAGTTTATACAAAGGTTCTGGGTCTTGGCGAAACTGAATCGCTCTGTAACCGGCAGTGCACTAAAGCCTTGGCAACTGCTTATAAAATGATTCGCGTTACAGAACTGACAACTAGGGTTGCTGGACTTAGACGCTGAATACGACGCTTTGGTAGTCCGTTTGGGACTCGGTTCTGGCTTAGGGCTCGTTCTATATTTCGAGCTTTCCTCAGCTGAAATATGCTGGTAGCGCCTATTCAAAACATCGACACAATCAGACCATTGTGGAAGCCTGTTATAATCGAGCTGTTCTTCATACTTTGACTCCGTGGTATGGTCAACCTTTGACAATACAATGTGTATGAGAATCGCGTTGGTGATATCTCGTTCATCTCCTAGTGACAACAAATTTTCAAAAATTGCCGAAACAGTATCTATAATGGTTCTCAACCCAGATGCCGAAGGTTTATTCATAGGCGAGATATGAAACAATTGTGCGATTGTTTCGAAGAATATAAGACATTTGTTGTCGTATACACGCCTCAAGTTTTCTAAAGCCTTTGGGTAATTTACACCGGAAACTTGGAACGTCTTAATTGTTCCTAATGCCTCATCAGACAGACATGAGATCAAGTGATTAAACTATTCAATGTTTGAAAGCGACCTATCAGAATCTACAAGACTTTCGAAAAGGCTTATGTATTCTGAGTGCTTACCATTGAACTTTGGTAAGTTCATTTTGGGCAAGTGAGACGATGCTGGCCGAATCGGGCTCCTTCAAACTAATCAGATACAACGACCTTGTCTTAATGCATAATTCTTCTAAGGAAGCACGGCTAGAATTGTCCGGGTCAATGGAATCAATTTCAGATTGCAACTCCATGGCATCTGCAATGTATTTATTTAGTATATCCAAACGACATTGGATCTCAATTTTATTGATGGAACCTGTTTCATTTAACACTGTTAATATAAGCCTCTCAATACTTTCTTCTAGCTTTGATAATCTAGAAAATAACAGCGTTAATTTTGCACTATGGCAATTTTCAATCACGGTTTGATTTAACTCAGTCTTCCCTTTATCTTTCGACATTGCGACTTGGTGTATGTTTCTGGGTTGTGCAAGTTAAGCAAAGAGAAAACACACTCTACTATTAAGAGAAACACCAATGCAAGAACTCAAGAGAATGTTTCTAATGCCAAACTCAACAGTGAGCGTAGCTTCAATGTTAGTTTGAGCGGCGCCGAACAAGCAAAGCGAAGACGATCGAACACAACGAGAGCGAAGATGATCGAACAAAGCGAGAGCAAAACTTATTAAGCAAGCGAGAGCGAAGATGAACAAGCAAAGCGAGCGAAGATTACCAAATAAAGAGAGCGAAAAATAACTGAAATTATGCGCGGGTGCTATTATTGTAACTCAATGTAATAAAGAACCTGAAAGCATAATCATAAAGTTGCGAGGGTGGTTTCAATGTTTTGGCACTTGGATTTCACTTATGTGTGTTGCATCAATTGTTCACTACAATTCAATAATCAGTGTCAGGCAACTGGACTCTTGTTTAATACAAGATATAATAGTCTGAACTGGGAAACAATCACAATGAATGTCACCAGGTCCAAAGTTAATAACAAAGTTTTCCAGTTGTTGACACTGTTACCTGTTCATCAGAAGAGCTGTTGACTTCTGATTGATCCATAAATCAAAAGGCCAGCAACGAAACAACGCAAACGAATGTGTTTGTAATTATATGCACTCAGCTGCCAACAAGGTGTGAAATTAATTAAACTTATCAATTGCAATAATTGAATTTTCTTTATGTTTAATTAACAAATCAACAAAGTCTTTTGTAGTCCCTGCTCGGGCGCCATGTAAAATTACGAAAATCGAAAAAATAATTTTTTTGTTGTTGGGAGCAAAAAAGATGAGACACTTTGAGGGCTGCTGATGCGCAAATTAAAACACGTCTGATTCGGTTGCTAGTTGCGAAAGGAGAGAGCGACAATTTATTGTTTGCCAGTTATTCCGACATTAGTAGTTAAAGGAAAACAAAAGTTGAGCGAAAGCTTATAACTAAAACGTAACAACTGTAGCAAAAGAAGAGCGCAAGATTGAGAGTAAAATGTAACTGCTCAGTTAGGCTGAGCAGGCTTACAGTGGGACAAGGCGCTTGATTTAACACAGATTACCGAACCGTTTTATAAATCCTAGTACACACATGGCCCTACTTACAACAGACAGAATATGTTTATCAAATTTTAGTTTTGCATCAAGTAGAAATAAAATGTCATTCACCGACTCAATCCGTTCTAGAGAACCATCACATAAAACATAGTTTTTTACCTGCGAATAACCCCTACAGAAGATCATAAGCTTACATTTATTTCAATTGAGATGTAACATATTTACTTTGCATAAAGATTCTAGACGATTAAGGTCACATTGCAACAGAGAACTCGCAAGACTATCGTTAAATGTCAGGCAAAAGCTTAACGTTGTCAGCGTACATGAGTATACGGGAATGCTCTATAACAGAAGGAAGACTATTTATGAACAAAGTGAACAATAGAGGACCCAAATGACCAGAAGTAACTTGGACACATTTAGTTACAAAGCCATCCACTTAATTAGTCTATGAGGAATCATAAAATATTAAGTTTATACAGTAAGAGGTGATGATTTACTGAGTCAAAAGCCTTACTAAAATCGGTGTGGGATACCCGCTACCCATTTTGAATAAAAAAATTATATTTTGCGGTATTTTTCTCAAAATATACCGAATATATTGCAAAATACTAAAAATATACCAAATGGTATATTTGGTATATCGATATAGTACCGCATTCAAAATATACCATAGACGGCACAATATACCAGATGGTCAGCCAAAACAACTGAGACCCCTAGTAAGTAGGCGTTTTTGCCCATACAAAAGTATTTCTTTAATAACTTCGACAGGAATCATAACTACTATAGTAATTATTGTATATACCAATACAAAGCGGGGTGACCGCTATTGAACAAAGGTAGCTCGATACTGGCATTTTGCAGATCTAGCGCCGAGCCCTTGCAAAGCTCGGCTCTGCGGTGGAGAGTTGTAGGAGAGAGAGAAGTTGAGCGCACTGGATCTTGAGTGCTTTCTTACGCGTGAGCGCTTTGCGGGTGAGCGAAAAGCATCGAGTGCTCATATATACTTTATACGCTGGCAAGACGGACTGCGAAAAGAGTTGTGTGTGTGTGTGTATTCGAAGAGGCAAACAAATCTTCGATTAGTATATCAAATTTATGCATTTTCATTTACATTTGTGGCCAATCGAGAGCCATAAATAAATGGAATGCTCAGATACAGAGAACACACACATACAATTTAAACAGCCCCAAATAAAACATGGAGACAAAATAATACGACATACAGTCAACATTTATTAAAATTGCAATTTTGTGTCCGTACAAGATTTATTATTATTTGATCGGCAGGAAAGTTTAAATTATCTTCTACGGTTAATTTTTAAGAGCAAATAGCCAGAGAATTGTGCTGTTAGCGCTACTTTAAGCTAAAATTAATTCAGTAATAATATATTATATAAATTAATAAATAAATAAAAAGAAAGCAGATGAATTACTGCTTGAATAGCATGAAAAGAAGTTGGTTCATTTTGTAAAAAGACTAAACTTATTTTAACTTTATCACGTAGCGAATAACTCTAAACAAAATTCTTTAAGCTGTAAAATAGATACAAAAAATTTGTATTTATTTTGTAAATATTTTATTTTATTTTATTTTATTTGATTGTTTCATACATATTTTAAATAAGGAATTTTATTATTATTCATTGATAGCTAGATGGACTTCGATGCAAAACTTGGAACTTAAATACACAGGATATCTTAATCATAGTGAACTTTAATGATATATGATTTGAATTTTGTGAAACATAGTCAAATTTAATTTCTTAAATTTAAGACACTAAACGATTTGTGAAAATTATAAAACTTGTAGTGTTGTATAGTCTGTTGGTTTCTTTAATGAGCTGCATTAAAGGTGACTGTAAGTGTGTCCATATTATATATATCATACATAGTTAGCAAAACAAAAGTGACCGTGTTAAGTTTTAAATATCCTTTACTTAGTTGTATGGTCACACTTGATCTTAACTCTCTTTTGTCTGTGCAGTCGATGTGGTTAGATGCGAAAATTCATTATAAATATATATTTAAAATTACATCTATATTTTTTGGATATTGACAATCAAATAAAGATTTAATGTGAACCTTTGCAAATTTTGCAGTCTCCACTGTATGGGGTCAATGGGGTAACATGTATCAAGCTGTAAGAATGACAAATGCAACATACTTAAACTTAATTATAATTATGTACGCATTCCTAACCTTACCACACAAAAAGTGATGTCAATTGAGTTGTTCTGGCGAAAGGCATTTCGCCAAAGTAGGAAGAGAATTTGCGTACTCAAAGCCCAATTGATGGCTATGGACAATGCAATAATTCCAATGCCAGCCTTTTGCGATGACGGCACTTAAGTATTTTGAAGAGGTTGAAGGGGCAGAATATATATATAGAGAGAGAGAGAGTTTGGGGCAAATGCAATAATTTAAATGCGTTTGGCTATAAATGTGCCACAAACAGCAGCAGCAGCAGCAGCAATAACAATGGGCGTCTGTGTGGGGCGTGGCAGGTGTTTTATCCAAATCGAACTTAAGTATATGCCATATATAGAGAGAAAGATGCGACTGAAACTGAAAATTCATTCGCGCGCCGCAGCTGTTTTGACATTTGCCTAAATCTGTAGCAAGCTTTTACTTTTAATCAAATACTACACTTTCTCTGAGAGTGTGTGTGTGTGTGCATGTAAATGTGACACATTGATAAAATGCGAGCATGACAGCTCGCTGGTTCCCTCATTCGCTTTCAGCCCCGCAAGGCATAAGAACACTTTGATAGCACACATACACTCCCGAATTTTTGGTCGTTTGCGCGGCAGAACGAAAATCCTTTTGACATTTTATTTACAAAACGCATTTGTCGCCAAACGGAAATTGGCACAGAACACAATAATAAAGCCGCACACACACACACACAGGAAGAGAGCGACAGAGCTGAATGAGATGCCAGCCAATGGAGTTGAAATAAATCTGTGACGTAATTTGAAGCAGTTTGAGACGCTGAGACATTGCCACAAGCCGCAAGCAAAGTTGACTCTGTCGCGATAGCTAATGAAGAGCTCGGGTCACCTCAAGGATTGACTGAGTTGGCAGCAAAAGGCGGCAACTGGAAATAATGCCAACGGGAAGTAATACCAATTGATGTAAAGCCACAGCAACAGCAACTGCGCCTGTGGTACTAACCAATCATAAACTAATAAGCAAGCTCAGCTATGAAGACAAAGGCAGGTCGACTGAGAGTTACTCCTTTTTTTTTATTAAAATAATAACGAAATGATAACAAAGATATGTGCACTGTTACCTAACTGGGCAACTTAAACAAATCAGAAACAATTAACAGCAAATTAATTATGTCAGCAGCACATAATAAATATAAAGTAAATAAAGATTGTATAAATTGAACCTAAGGATATACAGAGAGTTACTCTACATATATTCTAGATCCAAAAATAAGGGCAATCGAGTACTCGAAAAGTATAACTAGCTACAAAAGGAGATAATCATAGAAAAAATGACGAAGCTCAAATTAAGGAAATTTTGACAAAATTCCATGATGATCCTATAGAAGGAGGCCACACGGGTATCGCGCGAACCCTGTCAAAAATCAAAGGATTTTATTATTGGCCACAAATGACTAAGACAATATCAAAGTATGTAAAGACTTGTTTGAAATGCCAACAAGCCAAAACAACAACATATACCAAAACATCATTAACATTGACACCAACGCCAGCAACAGCATTTGATACCGTTTTAATTGATACCATTGGTCCATTACCGAAATCGGAAGACGGAAATGAGTATGCAGTTACAATCATATGCGATCTAACTAAGTTTTTAGTCACTATTCCAACACCGTATAAAAGTGCTAAAACAGTTGCAAAGGCTATATTCGAATCATTTGTATTGAAGTACGGTCCAATGAAGACGTTCATTACGGATCAAGGTACAGAATACAAAATTCACTTATAAACGAATTATGCAAATATATGCATATAGAAAGTCTAACATCTTGGTGAGCGCTAGTCGTCAAACTCTAGGAACAATAGAAAGAAGCCACTGAACTTTCAATGAATATATACGTTCATATATATCAGTTGACAAAAGTGATTGGGACATTTGGTTACCATATTTCACTTATTGTTTCAACACAACACCCTCAATAGTTCATGACTATTGCCCATATGAACTAGTATTTGGCAGATTACCCAGACTATTTCAAGATTTCAGTAAAATAAACAAGATAGACCCAATATATGTTACAACGTAGAAGACTATTCCAAAGAACTAAAATGCAGACTAGAAATGTCATACAATAGAGCTAGAAGAATGTTAGAAAAAGGAAAAGCAGATAGAAAATTTAGATACGATAAGAAGAATAATTTTGATTTAAAAATAGGAGATAAAGTATTGCTTAAAAACGAAACAGGTCATAAGTTAGATAATAGATACGAAGGTCCTTACGACGTATTAGATATAGGATTAAATGACAACATAACTATTAAAATACGAAATAGAAACGACAGGTAGTACATAAAGATAGGCTAAATAAGTAAAGCTACAGTCGAGTGTACTCGACTGTGAGATACCCACTACCCATTTTGAATAAAAGCATTATATTTTGCGGTATATTTCTCAAAATATACCAAATATACTACAAAAATACCAAAATATACCAAATGGTATATGTGGTATATCGTTATAGTACCTCATTCAAAATATACCATAGACGGCACAATATACCAGATTGTCAGACAAAGTAACTAAGACCCCAGTAAGTAGGCGTTTTTGCCCATGCAAAAGTATTTCTTTAATGACATCGACAATTTTTATCTGATCGCAACCAAATTTTCAGGAATCTTAGCTACTATAGTAGTTATTGTATATACCAAAATTCGTAACTCTAGCTTTAAAATTACGCTTGTTATTCGATTTTTTGATTTGCGGAGGCGGAAGTGGGCGTGGCAAAAATTTGAAACAAACTTGATCTGCGTGCAAACATAACAAATGTTGTCGAAAAAAATTATAGCTCTATCTTTTATAGTCTCTGAGATCTAGGTGTTCATACGGACGGACGGACAGACACACAGACGGACAGACACACACAGACACACAGACGGACAGACGGACATGGCTAGATCGTCTCGGCTGTTGACGCTAATCAAGAATATATATACTTTATAGGGTCGGAGATGCCTCCTTCTACCTGTTACATACATTTCCTGCCGGCACAAAGTTATAATACCCTTCTACCCTATGGGTAGCGGGTATAAAAAGCAAATATAAAAAAGGTCTGATCAGCCAAAAGAAAAAAAAGAAAATAAAATATGTTTGAATTTTAATAATTAAAAAAAAATAAAAACTTTTATTCTCTTTTGTTCATTTAAAACTCAATATCATAAATCATTTTAATTCATTAATATTAAATATACATATAATTATATATACTAATATGTTACAATTATGATATAATTTATAGAAAATAACTTAACTTCTTAACGTTATTTTTCAAAAGGAGGGAGGTGTAGTATGTGCATATATCGAGGGTACACTGTACCAATAACTAAACAGCAATACTGAGTTGTATTGCATAAATAAACAAACTCAAGTGGATGTGAAATACGATCACCCACTTCTGTTGCACGCTAAGACAGCATTCAAGCTAAGTCAGCATTCCCATGCTGACCACTTACAATATATATATGTATATGCCCATAAGACTCTCTCAGAACATAGTATATAAGATATATATATGCAGCTGCTCTTCTACGCAGTGGCATTCCGCTATTATGTACTTAGGCTAAGCCAACCGAATTATTTGAATAAAAAGAACATTCACAGTTTGACAACAGATCAGCACTGACGTGCTGCAACTATTTCCCTTGACTACGAACTTAAAACATTTTATCACAAAACTGACCGAAAAGTTTTCCAATTAAATCAGTGAAGCGTACAATATATTCGCGTCAAACGACAGCATTAAGTCAGCAGCATAGAATATATAGTTGTATAGTAACTATATATATAAATACATATGTTAGTGTGGAACTGTAACAATAAGTCATGGAGAACTGTGTTACTGTTGCACGCCTAATTCGAAAGTAGTCAAAACTTTTGATTTGCTGTGTGTTAGGGTCAGTTTTTCCTTTTTGGTACAGGTGCATTCATAAAATATCACATAATGATGGATAATAAAAACAGAAATAAGCAAAATGAATGAAGTGAATTCTGTGCGGTTGCGTTCAAAGACACAATCCTTATTCACATGGCTGCTCAGACATTCAACTGATTTACCTGACAAATGTTGCCAGTTGCAAGAAAAAATGCATAGATTCCTTTTTTCTTCGTTCGGATGTCAGCTTTAAATAATAATGCATATAAATGTAAGCTAGGTTTACAGGTTTGCACATTGAAATATCAGTTCTTACGAATTACGTGATTCAATATTTTCAATATTTTATACTTAGATGAGATATACGAATACCTAGTGAAATTCATGTCCGATGTAATTGCCACAGAACTTTAAAGGACTTTATTGCTGTGAGCAGTTTGGACAATCTTTCTGAACTCTGATACCTTTGCCAGCTTAAATTGCATAAATGTTTTGAAACTAAAGAATTTTCAAAAATTTTATTCTACTCTTGAATTACCTTGATTATACATGATGATTTAATTTGCTCAACTGCTGCAAAATGAAATAAGGACAAACATATGTTAGTAGGTCGACTTAAACTCAAGAGACAAAGTACTTGAAAGTTGAGCGCATTCGCTTCTCAAATTTGCACTTGTTATGTGTGTGTGTTGACAGCTCGATTTTTCTAGTTTTGCCGCGTTTTATACCAACACTAGCAAAAATGAAATAAAATAGAGATGAAATGCACCAAAAGTTGCGGAAAACATTTGGAACAAAAAAGTGAACAAAAAGCCAATTGAAAGTTGCAACGGTAAGGGATGGCCCAAAGAGGAACAATGGTTATGACAGGGGAAAGAGAGCGAAAGAGAGTTGTCAGCAAGGGAGACCTACCATATATTATATATATCTGTGTACCGCTGTGTACAAAGATGGACAGGAGGACGATGACGATGGACACTGACAGCGGCGACGTGAGGACAATGAATGGTCATATGACAAACATACGTTTCGTGTAAAAATTTTTGTGATAAATTTCGTTTGGAGTCTTTTGGCAATTTTTTGTATTTTGTATGTATTTGTATTTTTTTTCTCTATTTTTATTATTATTATTTTTTTTTTTGTGTTACGGTTGTGTTCGTGTGTGTATTTGCACTTGTTATTGGCCACTTTGTGTCGCATTCGCCCGCTGTTGAAAGTGTTGATGAAAATGGGAATTATTAACTGAAATTCGCATAAACTAATTGCGCAATTTACTCAAGTCAGGCAAATATTGCAAAATTAAAGTTTCATATTTAACAATGCAGAGAAGAATGCGTCAAAATTTGAAGGCAAGAGAGAAGCAAAATTTTTACTTTAAATAAAGGGTGAATTTTTCTCGAATTGCAAGTTTCATCATATTTGGTTTAATTTCTAATCTTCTTTCTCTTTTAATGTGTTTCCTATTTTCATATTTTTGCTACACTTAATATAACATAAATGTATATTTTTGAAAGCTTGTTTGTTGCAGAAACTTTTCTAGTTTTCTTTGGTTATTATTTAAAATTGTTTTTCATGCCATTTTATTTTCTATAAATATTTCTTGGCAATGCAAATACAAGTAACTAAATAAGAATAGAAAAATATTTTGATTAAAAAATAAGATTGCAAATTAGTTTTAAGAACTTTCTGATCTTAAAATATAACCATGAAATAAGATTTTACAAATTACAAAATCTTATTTTATTATCGAAAAGACCTCAAAATCAAAAATTTTGTTTTGTTTCTTAAAATGTTGGAACTCACTTCTTTTAAAATAAGAACCTTTTGTTTCAAGAACAAGTTTTGGGCAATCTAGAATTTTTTGTAGATTTTAGATATTGACATGTTATATATTTTTTTTAAAAGGTCTTTTAGTTTGTACTTCTCGATGTTCGGATGTTCTCTTTGAGACGAGATTGCGATTCACTTTTTCGTGTCTTATTTCGTACTGTAAATATATTTTTTAGTTGTGCAGCAGGAGTCAACGTGCCAACGCGTTTGTGTTTTGTTTTTTTGCGGGTGTGTGTGACATTCAAAATAAAAATAAAATTAGTGGATTATCAGGGAAAATGCGCCAGTGGTGCTGATGTACGCAACGAGGGAGCTCGCTGCCATTGCGTTTGACAAGGAAATTCCATTAAAATGAAAGTTTTAAATTTGCAGAAAACGGCAGCGACAACAGCAGCAGCAATAGCTACAGTAACAGCAACAGCAACATCAATGGCAGAAAATATAACAACAACTGCAAATAAACCACACAACAGCTAAAGACAACAGCAACAAATGAACAGCAATAGCGTGTTCGTTATTGTTATTGTTAATGCTGTTAGGGAGATGTTGCTGCTGTTGCTATTGCTGCTGTTGCTACTGTTTTATAGCTGCTTACGGTTAAAACAGCGAACAGACTCACAACACTGATATCAAAGTTGCTAGGTAGCTCGCTTAACGGCCCAAAACCAAAAAAAAAAAAATGCAAGGGAAAGAAAGGAAGGAAGCAATACAAAAACAGAAAGAACACAAAACAACAACAATAACCAGCAAGAAGACAAACAGAAACTGCCCGTCTTGTGCTAAATGACCACTCCATAAATTTTTATTTTTACTCAACTCAATCTCAAGCTTAATCTTATGTTGTTGCTGCTGTTGTTGCAGATGTTGCTGTTGCTGCTGTTGGTCAGTTTTATGACCGACACTGTGAAAAACACTTTTCTTCTGGGCTATGATTGAACAGAGTACAGAGAAGCAGCGGACGCTCACTTCAGCGCAGTTCAGTTCAGTTCTGTGCGCAGACCCAGTCCAAGTCCTGCTTAAGCCCTACAAAATTGTTTGTCTTCCATTCTGATAGGTAGCATCCAGTGGTATCCAAGCAGCTGACGAGTCCGAAAGCATGTAAATTGATTACATTGCCAGGTGGGAGTAGTGAAGCGGCGGCGGCGTCATCAAGTGGGACACAAATAAATTAAGGCATTGTCAGCGCAAGGCGACAACATTCTTATCCTTCGTCCTCATTCCATTGCATTCCATTTTCCCTTTTTCTCGCTGTCATCGTCATCGTTGATATCGATTGTCGGTGTATATCGAAAGCAGCCGCTGATGAGCTGCAAATTCATTTTGACTGCGGCGCAATTTCAATTTGCCACTTCGATCCGCATTTGTCGACTTCAATTTGCTGTAGGCGAAAACGAAAATAAGAAAAATCTTTCTTGCTTTTGCATGCACCATGTTGAGGCAACACTTTTGCGTGACAGCATTATTTTCGATTGATAAAAGTAGCTGTTGAAGGACATCAAAAGAGTGTGGTTCATTAGCGTATCAAAAAATTAAATATACGCAGAAGTTTGTAGGTAATTTTGTTATCACTTTGTAGTTTGCTTCTTCATGTAGATAAAGTTACAGCAAATATTAAATCATGATTGTTTTATTTTACTTGGAATATAATTTTACTAATATTTGCAACTTAAAATACAAGTAAGTTCTGTGTTGAGTAAGTATCAACAAATTAAAATAAAATAATCAAGATTTGGTATAACATATTACAATAAATCATATTCAATAAATAAATAAGTTATTGTCTTTATTAAAACAAATAAATTTATATTCACAAAACAAAGGCATAACATATAGTTTACGATATTTCAGAACTTTCATCGCTATTATATATGTATATATATATATAGAATATCTGTAATGGACCCATACAGTACATACATACATAAAAACAACAATAAAATTTAAAAACTGAAAATAACCCCAAAAATAAATAATACGTTAGGATTTGAATTTAAATAGTTAGGCGCGCATAGGCGTACGTAGATATGTGGGTGACAGTGGAGAGTTACAGCGTTGTAAGTGACAGATGTAAATTCACCATGTGGTGAATTTTGCTCTCACTTGGCTGGTTAAGATCTGCACTAGCAAGGTTAGATCTTTTTCTATCAAGATCTCTAAGGAAAATTATTTAATCTTGAATAATTTTGTCCATCCCCGCCGCTTTTGCCCCAAAAAGCTGGCATTAGCTAATACTTCAAAGTGCCGTTCAGGCAAGGTAAATATTATAAAAATAGAAAAAATTAATTAGTTGCAAAAATTTCATAAAAAAATTCTTTTAAAATCAGGTGTCCACTTATATATACAAAAGAAAATAATAATCTTTGCTACCAGCCAACTGGCTAGGGCGACGACAGACAGCAGCAGCAGGGAGCAGACAACGACACGGGGAAAAATTAAATATCAAATTATTTAAATAAATCATTAAATAACAAATTTAAAAAACAAGAAGTGCAAGTGTGTGCATAGCGAGTGCAAATCGCTTACAAAAATCGAACAACATTGCGGCTGAATATCAGTTAAAATCATTAAAATACTGAAAGCCCAAAATCATATGAGCATAGTGAGAAAAAGAGTAATTAAAAGCATAAATAAGTTGGTGAACAACGTGAGCAAAAGACAAGAAAACAAAAAGCACTGAAGCAGTGAAATAGACAGTGTGTGTGTGTGTAAAAATATTAAGTGAAAAAATTAAAAAAGACTACACTCGACAGAACCTTTTTGTTGTTTTTTCTGTGCCTAATAACGTACAAAAACAAAGTCTCATAAAACAATCAAGTGCAAATCATGAATTGGTAAAATAATTTAAAATAAAAACAAGTAAAGAAAGCTACAGTCGAGTGTACTCGACTGTGAGATACTACTACCCATTATGAATAAATGCAATATATTTTGTGGTATTATTCTCAAAATATACCAAATATACTGAAAATACTAAAAAATATACCAAATGGTATATGTGGTATATCGAAATAGTACCACATTCAAAATATACCATAGACGGCACAATTTACCAGATTGTCAGCCAAAGTAACTAAGACTCCTAGTAAGTAGGCGTTTTTGCCCATACAAAAGTATCTCTTCAATAACTTCCACAATTTTTATCTGATCGCAACCAAGTTTTTAGGAATCATAACTACTATAGTTATTATTGTATATACCAAAATTCGTAACTCTAGCTTTAAAATTACGCTTGTTATTCGATTTTTTGATTTGCGGGGCGGAAGTGGGCGTGGCAAAAATTTGAAACAAACTTGATCTGCGTGCAAACATAACAAATGCTGTCGAAAAAAAATTATAGCTCTATCTCTTATAGTCTCTGAGATCTAGGTGTTCATACGGACAGACGGACAGACAACAGACGGACAGACACACAGACACACAGACGGACAGACGGACATGGCTTGATCGTCTCGGCTGTTGACGCTGATCAAGAATATATATACTTTATAGGGTCGGAGATGCCTCCTTCTACCTGTTACATACATTTCCTGCCGGCCCAAAGTTATAATACCCTTCTACCGTATGGGTAGCGGGTATAAAATTTAAACAAAACCAACAACACATGTGGTGTCGAAAAGGCCTTCATCGAGGAAAATTGGGTGAGTGAGAAAAGAAGTCGCAAGGCGTTAGCTACCACATCGGCAACACTTTTGTGTTGGCCAGTGTAGCCGCGCTGTGATTGCCGGCGGCTTGCGCACTTTTCTTTGCATTTATTATTCTATCCCTTGTTATGTATTTGCCTTGATTTGCGATGACAAGTGCATCAGTTAATTCATCTGCCTAGACCAGATTAATAAAGACAAAAATAAAGAAAAAGCAGAAATGAGTTAACTGATTGCCTTTTCATTAAAATTCGTATATTTTATTGCCATGTATCGCTATTGCGATTTCTTTTTCAGGCGCGGAGAAAGAAAATAAGAATAAATGTTTTGTCAAGTGTATTTTGCAATAGTATTTAAATGACAACAAAACAAATACAAAATTTATAACAGTCAGTGACAATTAAAAATAAAACCACACAATAATATTAAACTGCTCAGTGAAATAAAATAATACAAAACTCTACCAAATGAACTTGTTCTAAAACCTACTGCTCTCATACGTACTTGCTCTACCAAATGAAGTTGTTCTAAAACCTACTGCTCTCATACGTACTTGCTCTACCAAATGAAGTTGTTCTAAAACCTACTGCTCTCATACGTACTTGATCTACCAAATTCAATTGTTCTCAAACCTCGTTGCTGAGAGCAAAAACCTAAAACATGAAACATGAAATATGAAAATGAAATGAACAATTAATTACAACTAAAAATAAAATATTATAAAATGTATAATTTAAAATTGTAGGCACCATTGAAAATGCAGTAGCCCAAACACATTAAAAATTAAAAATTCTTGAATGATTTTCTTATCCATATTTACGGCCACTCATACTTATACGATATACTTGTACACATTCTCGCATAATATTAAGTTATAACCTAGTTTATTTGGCAAATGGATACATTTTGTTAAAATAACTATTCATTATTATGCATATGTTGAATTTCCGTTATTTCTGCTTGAATAATTAAACTTTATAATGATGATGAAATACTAAGTTTTCTTTATGATGAGCATAAGAAGGGTAAATAAAAGCTGCGTTTGGGGTCTTCACTTAAAAATACATTAGAAGACTATGGCTGGTTGGGTAGCGAACCAGGAGAGCGACATCAACACCTTCGTCTTCTCCATTTAGGTACACTACTATTCTTGTGAGTTTTCTTTTCAGTTTCAAATTAGTTTGTTTAATTGGCCATAGTTTCCTTGGTTTTGTTTTAGGCATGTATGCCTTTTGTTGTATTCGCATGAGGATCGTTCCATGCATATTTGATGAGGGACTCTATAATAATTCACCGCAACCATAGCGATCACCAGTGACAGCAACAACCCCCACATCCCGGAAGAGCTAAGGGTTCAAAGGGTCCCGCTCGGCTGGTGATGATGATCAAGGAGCCGCACACGCAAGTAGGAAAAAGCAGTGTGGCGGCGCGGCATGCTGCAAGTAATTCTGGCACCCAACAAGGGCTGATATTACAAGAAATTGGAATTTGGCTCAACAACGGTGGGACAGTTATTACAGGAATTTTGGCGCCCAACACGTGGGGCAAGTGTTAATATGGCATTAATTTGCTAGTATTAGCACTGGTCCCAGATTAATAGCAGTTGTACGAAGCTTGAAAGGATTTAGAAATCTACTGGAATTCGATTCTTTATTAGCATACGCTGATTGAACTCGACCGTAGCAAATTCTTTTCCTCTTTCCGTTTCATAAAAAAAAAAAAAATTTTTTTTTGTGATACGGATGATAGCTGAACAAAGAACTATAATAAGATTTCATAGGTTGTGGAGAATTGGAAAAAAATTGCTTCAGTTTTTGTTTCAATTCTTCATTAACTTATCGAATTTTATTGGTCACGTACAATTGAAATTAATTAATAAGGTCTTTTGTCTTCGATTGAATTTGTGCTTTATAATTGCATTCAAGGTGAAGTTAAATTTTGCTTACTCTTTGGAACTCGAGTATTTGAGCATTTGAATACATCGACCAAGAGAATAGTTGAATTTATTTATTCAGTTTGTGTAGCAATACGTATTATATAGCCTTTTTCATGAGCAAGGTTTTTCTCTGTGAACATTGACGTAAGATTCGCTGTAATGGTATTTTACTGGAATACAATGTTTTTAGATGCAAGTGTGTCTCATTGTCCGTAAAAGTCCTTTTGGCCGAGTTTGATGTTGTTGTTTATTTGAAAAGGAAACCTTTGGTAGTTGAAATAGCCCATTATCAAGATAGATATTGTTGGCGCATTTGATAGTTATTAGTTAAGAGCATGAAGTACCAAATGAAATTGTTAGAATTAGGGCGAAGCGAGAGCGCAATAAAGCTTTCGTTTGTTGCTCTCTGAGCGAATTCGCCTCGCTTCGCCACTCTAGTTAAGTTAGGCTTAATGTAACTTAGCATAGAATCATAAACACAGTTGAAATCGAACACTTATCAGCGCGTCATCATTTAATCCGTTTTCGTTTTCGTCGTTTGTAACAACAACAATTAGGTCCAGTCTTTGTGTTCGCGAATAAAGCGGAATTATAATTGCAAAAACTCTTGTGATTTTTCATGGCGCCCCGGGTGGACACTAATTGTTGTTGAACGCGAGCGATTGAAAAATAGAAAACAAAACAAAACAAATTCGCGCTGGTCGCAAATATAATTTTCGCTTTCGTCGCCCCCTTTGTCTCCAGATTCGTAGCCGCTGTAAGTTGTGTGCTGTTGCTAAGCGCACATACGTATATACATACATATATACCCGCAAGCCAACACTGCACCGGTGCATTTCGGCTCGGTGTTGTTGTTGCTTGCATTTTCGTTTTCGTTTCGCGCGCTTAGAAACAGCGCACGTACACACATACATACGTTAGCAAGCCAGCATCTGCACAGTGCATTGCGCTCTGTAGTCTGTGTTGTTGCTTGCACTTTTCGTTGTCGCGCGAGTTATATATATTTGACATATATATACATGAGTTGTATTTCAATAAATAAGAATGTACACAGTGTTGTAGATTTGAACTGGTTTATTCAGAGAATTGATACAAACTGAAGTCAAACTGTGCAAGAAGTGCTATTATATACTTGGATGTTGGCGGCAGCCAAACCGTCTGAGTTGTTTATAATTACGTTAGCATATTCTGACTTTGGGTTGTGGTTAGTGTTTATATTGGGACTTGGGTTGAGATTCGTTATTAGTTTCAGTTGCAAGAGATTGCAAGCAGTTGCTAGCAGTCCCAGTTTGGGTTATTAGTTTATAGTGGAAGCTTGAATGTTTATGTTTACATAATTGACGATCGCAATCCCGATCTAATGGAATGCTTTGTATGTGTTAGTGTTGGGTAAGTGGTAAGTGGTGACAAATGAGATGGGGAAGTGGTAAGTGGTGACAAATGTATAACTCCTCCATCGCCAGAATTTGAATTCTCCTGAATTCTTTTAAAATTAACATGAATATTATTAGGTCTTAATTTTATACACAAGTAAAATATTAATATTAATATAATAATTGCAAATGTAATTGAAATGCCATAACTTATTTTTTATGAAATTTTAACTCTGTGATTTCTTTTAAGTTTTCAAAGTTCTGTATTGAGAAGTGTTCAAAGTTTATTGTGTTTTTATAAGATTGGTTCAATAAGTTTGTTGAGTGAATTGTGTCTGTCAATGCTAAATTTGATTCATTAATATTTTCTTTGTCTATAAGCGGGGCTGTTTCCTGCCTACTGAGGAAATCCGCCACTTTGTTATTTTTTCCTTTTAAGTATTTGATATCACAATCAAATTCTTGTAGTTTCAATATCCACCTTTGATGTTTGCCCTTGAGGTCTTTCCCTTTGTATTTTTATTTAGATACATAATTGGTTGGTGATCAGTTATAATTGTAAATTGTGTGCCATATAGGTAATGCCTAAAGTAGTCTACGGCATACACAATTGCCAGAAATTCTTTATCTGTCGCGCTGTATTGCTTTTCGTGTTTGTTTAGGGTCCTAGATACGAATGCTATTGGCTGAGTTTGCTGTGATAACACTGCTCCTATTGCAAAATCACTCGCATCTGTCATTAATGTAAAAGGTTTATCGAATTCTGGGAATTTCAAAATTGGATGTGAGCTTATAAGTTCTTTTAAATTTTCAAAAGAATCTATAAATTCTGGGTCATTTTATTAATATTATTTCCTTTTTGTAAATATTTGATCATAGGGTATGCAATTTTTGAGTAATCTTTTATGAACTTTCTATAAAAACCAGTCATGCCTAAAAAACCTTTTAGTTGTTTTTCTGTTTTTGGGATTGGAATAGCTAAAATATCTTGTATCTTTTTGGATTTGGTCGAATTCCGTCTTTACTGAGTACATGTCCTAAAAATTCTGTATCTTGTTTCATAAATGAGCATTTATTTACTTGTATTTTAATCTGTGTTCTTGGAGTTTTTTAAAAATTTTTTCTAAAGCATGTTTGTGTTCTTCGAGCGTTGTTGAGAATATTAAAATGTCGTCTAAGTAGACTACACATATTTTGTTTATGTAATCTCATAAAACATCATTCATTAATCTTTGAAAAGTTGCTGGTGCGTTTTTAGTCCGAATGGCATTCTAACGTATTCATAAAAGTCCTAATGGTGAAACAAACGCTGTCTTCTCTATGTCTTCTTCAGCCATCAAGATTTGATGATAACCTTTTGCTAAGTCCAATGTACTGAAATATTGAGCCCTCCCAAGTTTGTCTAATATTGAGTCCATGAGAGGTAAAGGATATTTGTCTGGTATTGTTACATGATTTAATCGACGATAGTCTACACATAATCTATAT
The DNA here is from genome assembly GCF_023558535.2 of Drosophila nasuta. Lineage (NCBI taxonomy): Eukaryota > Metazoa > Arthropoda > Insecta > Diptera > Drosophilidae > Drosophila > Drosophila nasuta. Next base: position 8,101 of record NW_026869610.1, on the reverse strand, counting down.
TTTTGTACTCCTGAATTATCTATTTTCTTTGGCACCATGCATATAGGTGAGCTGTATTTACTTCTGCTTTTCTTATTATGCCGTTTCTTTCCATTTCTAAAATTTGTTTTCGAATTTCTTCTTCATATTTTGGAGAACACCTGTAAATTTTCGAATTGATCGGTTGGTCCGTTATTGTTCTTATATTGTGTACCACTGTATTTGTATTTGTCAATTGGTCGCCTTCTTTATAGTATAACTTGTTAAATCTTTTGTTTAGATTGGTAATAATTTCCTTTTCTTCTAAATTTAAATCTGTTAAATGAAAGCTTTCAATTTCACTTACTTCCAAAACACAAGCCTCTTCAGGATGCTTGGAATGGAATGGAATTTCAGCATCATTTATCAGTTTAATTGTTTTCTTCTTGAAATCAATAAATTGAACGTTTCTTTGGATGAAGTCCATACCCAATAGAAAATCATATGATTTATCCAGGGGTAAAGCCACCCATCTTGAACGAACTTGTGGAGAATATTGAAATTCTCTTGGTGCTTCTGTCATAACTAAGTAATTATTAGTTTCAAACTTTGCATTAATTGTATGAATTGTTTTTGAATATTTTTCAATTATTTTGTAAAAATTTTCCTGCACTCTATTTGTGTTTAATATACTAATTGTGGATCCAGTATCTAACAAAAAGTAAATTTACAATCTTCAATTGTTCCTTCTATTAAAAGTTTTTCTTTCATCCGAGGCTACTGGGTAAAAAAATCTTTACTTGTTGTACTTTTATTATTGTACTTTTATTATTATCACTTGTTGTACTTTTATTATCCTCATCAATTATATTATCAGCACTCATTGCCTCTGGGGATTCTGTCTAACATTTTGACTTTCATTTTTATTGTAATTATTATTTGGATATTGATGTGGATTATTGTTAGTATTCTGATTTTGTTGATTATTGTTATAGTTATGATTGTTCAATTGTTCCTTCTATTAAAGTTTTTCTTTCATCCGAGGCTACTGGGTAAAAAATCTTTAGGGATTTCACTTGTTGTACTTTTATTATCCTCATCAATTATATTATCAGCACTCATTGCCTCTGGGGATTCTGTCTAACATTTTGACTTTCATTTTATTGTAATTATTATTTGGATATTGATGTGGATTATTGTTAGTATTCTGATTTTGTTGATTATTGTTATAGTTATGATTGTATTGTGGATTAGTATTGTTATTCCTATTTTGTTGTTGATTGTTATTATTATTGTTGTTATTATTATTATTTCTTTGATCAATATTGTTACCTGAGTCATTCTCGGTATTTTTACGAATTAACAATCTTTGATTTAAATTTCCAAAATTTAGACCGATATATTTAGCAATTTCATTTCTAACCATTTGCACTGTTGTTAATGGCATTAGCGAGACTGCCATGGAGCCTGCAGCTAATTCTTTTATTCGTTGAATCAATAGTGAACTTAATATATTTACTAAGCTTTCATTATTTTCAAATACAGCAAAGTCTGTTATTTCTTCCACTATGTACCTTACCTTAATATCTAAATCTTTAATAGATGTCACTCTGAGATTGTTGATCTTCCTAGTCAAACCCATTTGGTCCATTCTTGGCCGGTAATGATGTCGCAATTTCTCCTTACATTCCTCCCACGTTGTCGGTGTGTTGATGGTGAGAACTGTTCTTGCCTGTCCTTGAATCTTCGTGTTGAATATAACGCTGAAAACCTGATCCGCATCATCTGCATATTCCTGCATAATCTGGTCCACTGAAGCAATGAATCCGTGGAGAGTACCATCTTGTCCAGTAAATGTTGGAAGATATCGAGTTTCCTTTTCAATCTGGTTTCTAGCTCTTGTTTTTGAGTTCACATTTGGTAGTTGCATTTGATGAACAACAATTTGAGTGAGAGCCTGAATGTAATGCTGCATTTCGTTTATATTTTCGTTTTCCATTTTAAAGTTTATATTTTTTTTTTTATCTTTGATTGTTAAATTGCCACTGGATTGTTTAGTTTTTAGTTTAGTTGCACAATTATGACTTTGTCCTTTTTATGCCACTATTGTTTTACACTTTTTCACTTTTGGCGATAATTGTTATGCCTTTTCAGCTAAGTTCAAATATCACTTCTTAGTGTGTGTTTTGTTTATCCGTTTTAACTTTTTCACTTTCGATAACACTTGTTATGCCTTTTCAGCTAGTTCAAATGTTACTTCTTAGTGTGTTATTAATTTATCCGTCCGTTCAGACCGGCTGCGCCAGTTATATATGTTTGACATATATATACATGAGTTGTATTTCAATAAATAAGAATGTACACAGTGTTGTAGATTTGAACTGGTTTATTCAGAGAATTGATACAAACTGAAGTCAAACTGTGCAAGAAGTGCTATTATATACTTGGATGTTGGCGGCAGCCAAACCGTCTGAGTTGTTTATAATTACGTTAGCATATTCTGACTTTGGAGTTGTGGTTAGTGTTTATATTGGGACTTGGGTTGAGATTCGTTATTAGTTTCAGTTGCAAGAGATTGCAAGCAGTTGCTAGCAGTCCCAGTTTGGGTTATTAGTTTATAGTGGAAGCTTGAATGTTTATGTTTACATAATTGACGATCGCAATCCCGATCTAATGGAATGCTTTGTATGTGTTGGGTAAGTGGTAAGTGGTGACAAATGAGATGGGGAAGTGGTAAGTGGTGACAATGTATAACTCGCGCTTTGCAGCGCTTAGAACTCGCTCCCTCGAATTGTGTACTCCCCTATTATTGTCCGAGAAAGCTTAGTGGTTAGCTTAGGACAATTTAAAATTAAGTAAAAAAAAAAAAAAAATTAGTTCAAAATAATAATTCAAAAAAAAAAAAAATAATAATAATAAATTTTTTTTTAATTTACTTTTTCGTTGTTGTTGTTGGAAGCAACAAGATTTATTTTGTATTTTATTTTTATATTTTTTTGTCGTCTCCTCTAATAACCTAAATAAAAAATGAATTCGAAAGAAACTCTTGAAGGCTCTAAAAAGAAACTTGCGTGAAGAGCATTTGCAGAGTTAATAATCAAATTCTCGATGACACGATCGGTCGAGATTTGACAGAGCTAGAGTGCAGGCTTGAGATGTTGTCGTCGCATATTGAAAATGCTCTCAAATATCAAAGCAGAATTGAGACATTTGACGAATATGACGATTACCGGTGCGAGTTAGAAGAGATTTGCATTACTGCAAAGGCAAGGCTGAAGGCGATGTTGAAATCGTTGACCGATACTTCATCCGCCAATATATCGATTCAGCCGATTGCCGCTCCTCGTACCCGTCTGCCTAAACTCTCATTGCCAAAGTTCAGCGGAAAGTATTCCGAATTTAAAAATTTCATAAGCTTGTTTGAGACTCTTGTTGACAATGACCATTCAATTCCGCGCATTGAGAAATTCAATCATCTCATTTCTTGTCTCTCTGGTGAGGCTCTTGGAACGGTGAGAGCGTTTCAAGTCACCGAGGACAACTATGAGAAAGCAATGGCGAGTTTGAAAAGAGTATATGACAATGATTGTCTGATATTTAATGAAAATATCACTGCTCTTTTCAATTTGCCAAAGATTTCGCAGCCCTCCGCTTCAGCGTTGCGAAACTTGATTGACACTGTCTCTGCGATATACGGATCTTTGTAGTCGATAGGTGATGATAAGAAGATTGCAAATGCAATCCTTATTCACCTGGTCATGCACAAAGTTGATGCAATGACAAAGAAGAAGAGGGATGAGCAGATAGATTACACGAAAATTCCATTATGGAGTGAGTGTGAAACTGTGCTTAATCGTCGATATCAGCACTTGTCAGCTGAGAATTCGACAAAGTCCGATAGTCAAGCCGTTTCCACTAAACAGCTTAATAAAAGCTCGTTTTCGTGTACGACGCTCAAAGATAAGATTGATCAAAAGACCCAAATATGCGAATATTGCAATTCCGAAGATCATTCCATCGTGAGTTGCTCGATGTTTGCTGCCTTGGCAGATAAACAGAGATTCGACTACGCGAAAACAACTGCATTATGCATAAATTGTCTTCGGAAGGGTCACACTGTCGCCAAATGTAAGGCAAAAAGTGTCGTGTGTGCAGCCGTTCACATCATACGTTGCTGCACATATATTCTGCGACTACAAATAGTAGAGCGTTACCACCCCCGAGTCTCTCCGCTGTTGAGCCTGATCGTCCATCCACTTCGCATGCGATGCATGCGACCGTGTCGGATAAAGTGATCCTGACCACAGCAGTCATCAAAATAAAGACGAATTCAGGCGATTTCGTCTTAGCCCGAGCTTTGCTGGACTCTGGGTCACAAATTAATTTTGTGACTGAGTAACTAGCTCAGCGGCTGCATTTGCGTAGAGAAGACTCGTGCATCAGCTTGCTTGGCATTGGTGAATCCAATTCTCAAGTAAAAAAAGATACACACTGTGGTGAAGTCGCGAGTTGGCTGCAATGAATACGCGATCGATTTATGGATCCTCAAATCGATCTCAGGTTATCAGCCAGATCACACTGTAAATGTCAGTGGCTGGAAGATACCTGACAATATTCAGCTAGCGGATCCCTATTTCTTCAAAACCGCAGAAAATTGATCTTCTTATCGGCGCTGAAACATTCTTTGACCTATTGTCCGTTGGCCAAATCAAGCAAGGTCCAGAGTGTCCAATCCTCCAAAAGACAAGCCTTGGGTGGATTGTCTCGGGGCGGTACACTCCTGGTAAAAATCTCACCAGAAGATGACTGTCAATCTGAGCTATCAGGAAGAAAGTTTGAGCTCGATTGACAAGACCTTGCTGAAGTTTTGACTGTCGAAGATGTGCGCTCTCCCTCCAAAGTCCTTTCCGCTGAACAACAAAGTTGTGAAGATCATTTCACAAATAATGTGAGAAGATTGCCGTCTGGTCGTTTCGAAGTAAGACTGCCGTTCAAATCAGATTCGCACCAGCTTGGGTGCTCATTTGAAGTTGCTAAACGGCGGTTTTGTCGTTGAAAAACGCTTAACTCGAGATCCCGAGTTAAAGCGAATGTACTTGGAATTTATGGAAGAATATGTAGAGATGGGCCACATGTCCGAAGTGAGTCACATCCTTCCAAGTACACCACACTATGTTATTCCGCACCAATGTGTATTACGGCCCCAAAGCACTTCGACAAAGCTGAGGGTCGTATTTGATGCTTCGTGTCGCACTTCGACACATAAGGCGTTGAATGTCATTCTTATGGTCGGGCCGACCATTCAAGAAGAGCTGTTTTCGACTCTGCTTCGTTTTCGATTGCATAAATACGCATTAACGGCCGACATCAAAAGATGTACCGCCAAGCTATGGTGCACGAGGCAGATCGAAACTATCAGCTCATAGTGTGGAGAAAAGATCCATCAGACTCGTTGAGATTATTCAGATTAAATACTGTAACATATGGCACTGCGCCAGCGCCATTCTTGGCCATACGGTGTTTGATCCAGCTGAGCGAGATTGCGAAATCCTCGCACCCCATGGCAGCTGAAGTTATCAGGCAAGACTTCTACGTTGACGATATGTTGACTGGTGCCGCATGCGTCGAGGACCTGAAGACGATTAAGTGTGAAGTGTCGCAGATACTGCTAGGAGCAGGTTTTGAACTTGCGAAGTGGTTCTCGAATGCTCCTGGGTTCTCCGCATCAGACAGTACACCAAAGCCGATAACGATCTCCGAGACTGACGCAACCAAGACTCTAGGTGTGATTTGGTTGCCAAATGAAGACGTGTTCCAATTCCGGATCGACGATTCATTCATGGGTCTTAAAGCGACAAAACGGAACATTCTCTCGGCGACATCGCGGTTATTCGATCCGCTTGGCCTATTGAGTCCCTTAATTATAAAAGCAAAGATACTGCTTCAAGAGCTCTGGCTTCAAAAGTTGGAGTGGGACGAATCTATACCATTGAGTTTGGATACATCGTGGCAGCAATTGAAGTCAAATTTGACACAATTGCAAAACATAAAAGTGCCACGATATTTGTTCACAGAGCCTACGTCACCGATAGAGATACATGGCTTCGCCGACGCCTCAATAAGAGCGTATGGGGCGTGTATTTACGTTCGTACGCAAACTGCAGAAGGTTGTAAAGTATCATTACTAACCTCAAAATCAAAAGTAGCTCCCCTCAAGACTAAGACTCTTCCTAGACTTGAGTTGTGTGCAGCTCACCTTCTTGCAGAACTCTGCCGCCGCATCCGAAGGCTGATCCGAGCTCCAATTGAACGGACGGTTCTTTGGTCAGATACGGAAGTCACTCTTCATTGGATCCGGTCACATCCTTCCACTCTCGCGACATTCGTGTCGAATCGAGTGGCCGAGATTCAAGAGTGGTCAGAGAGCGTGGAATGGCGTCATGTTCCATCAAAGCAGAACCCCGCAGACATTGTATCGCGAGGTTGCGATGTGACTGAACTGTGCGCGTCAATGTGGTTTAGTGGTCCGTCATTCTTGATGGAACCACACGACGCATGGCCAGTTAACCACCATTTCGTCTCTGAAGAGACGCGCAATTTGGAAGTGCGCAAAACAGCTGTTGGACTGACAGCTATAGTGGTAAAGTCAGATCTAGTGGACTCGATCGAAAGTTTTTCGCCGCACACAAGGCTGTTGAGAGTGTTCGCTTATGTGTTCCGCTTCATTCGAAGATGCAAAGACAAAACAGTTCAATTTGAACTGGTTCCAACGGCATCAGAACTGAAAGATGCATTCAGTAAAATAGTAGAAGTAATGCAGGATTTCGAATTCAGAGACGATATAGAAAGGGTTCGTAAGAGTACACGTGTGAGCTCGAGTCTACAACGACTCAATCCTTTCATACATGAGTATGAAGGATCTTGGTGTTCGTTTTCGTTGTTGCGAGTCGGGGGCGACTGGTAAATGCTCCTATTTCGTATGATGCTAAGTTTCCACTCCTCTTGTCGAAGCGCTCACAATTTGCTCGCAACTATGTGAGGTACCTTCACTTGACCAACTGTCACGCTGGCCCAAGAGCGCTCGTGAGCATTCTCAGAGAACGACTTTGGTTAGTCAATGCTCAAGAGCTTTGTCGTCAGACAGTACGATCATGCATCCGTTGCTTTAAATGCAAACCTCGGCTGCTTACGCAAATAATGGGAAATTTGCCTGCTGATCGACTCCGAGCGCTCCGCCCATTTTCAATTTGTGGCGTAGATTTTGTGGCCCGGTTGAGACAACCTATAGGATTCGCGGAAAGCCGCCGTACAAGTCGTACATAGCTTTGTTCGACTGTTTTGCGTCAAAGCGGTTCACTTAGAAATTGTATCCGATTTGTCATCTAATGCATTTCTAATGGCTTTCAAGGGTTTGTTGGTCGAAGAGGATGCCTCGAGCCGAGTCCATTGCGACAACGAATTTCGTCGGAGCAAGTCGCCATCTGGAGGAGCTAAGGAGACGAGTCGAGGCCGAGGAGAACGCAGTTCGCGACTTTGCATTAAGAAGCGGATGCGAATTTGCGTTCATACCGCCGAGGGCTCCTCACTTCGGAGGGCTATGGAAGGCAGGTGTGAAGTCTGCAAAGCACCTACTCCTACGGACGGTGGGCAACGCCCTGCTCACGGCCGAGGAGCTGCAGACAGTGGTCGTGGCGGTCGAGGCGGTGCTCAACTCCCGCCCGCTAGGAGCCGTAAGCAACGACCCCAACGACGGCGAGGCACTAACCCCAGGGCATCTACTGGTGGGCGGTCCACTGGTGGCACCGGCAGCATCGCGGACCCCGGACCAGGAGGGTCTGAGTTGCTTAAGGCGATGGCGAGCTGTCTCGTCGCTCAAGCGAGCGTTCTGGCAGCGATGGTCCCGGAGTATGTGCTGGGCCGGAAATTAATAAACATAAAACTCTTGTGATTTTCAGTATGCTCTCTGAGCTTCAGTAGAAGTACAGTAGTAGTGGCCATGTTTATTGTAGAAGGTTGTAATATATTTGTTTTTATCTCTTCCATGGATTCGATATCGCTTTCGATATCCAAATCCTCTTGCGGTTGTGACTCGTCCAGTTCTTTTAGCTTGCTTTCGTCGAATTCCGCTATTTTGGATATTTCG
>NW_026869609.1:0-65414 GCF_023558535.2 Drosophila nasuta | reverse complement strand
CTTTTCGCAAAACTACAAAATGCAGACAACCAATCACACCACACATAAAGGGTGATGCAATATTAACATGCATACTCACAACAACGCAGTGTCGATATGCCAATGTGCACTCCACAACTACGCAGTGCCAAACTGCCAAAGTGCACCTACAACTGCGCAGCGTCCATGTGCCGAGACGCACGTACAGCTGCGCAGTGACAGTGTGCCGAAACTGCATTACTTACTCTCCGCCAACTACTATAGTAATTATTGTATATATCAAAATTCGCAACTCTAGCTTTAAAATTACGCTTCTGATTCAATTTTTGATTTTCGGGGCGGAAGTGGGCGTAAGCAACAATTTCAAACAAGCTAAATTTCTATTAATTTCGCCGCTTGACACATTTCCCTTAGGAAATTCTTCTTCAATCAACTTTGTTCGCATTATATTAGATTCGAACACCGCAGTTGACTCCAGAAATAGTGACCCTGTACGGGTCATCTTGGCGCGAGTTATCATGCCCTCTCTCCGGCCACATGTGTAACGAACACGTCTAGGGCGTCATCTTATTATGAGACGACCCGTTAAGTGGACAGCAAACTGGAAGCATACTCTGCCTACATTGTCGACTAAAGCTCAGGGAAAGTGGGTGGGTCTTTTGCCACCTAGTAAGCTACCGTGCCACACAGATAAAAGAAGGTAGACAGAGTTAAGACGGGAACAGACAGGATATCAACCGATAGACCGGTTAAGAAGTATATGCATTCAATATATAAATATGAAGAACGAAGATGGTTATGTTCTTCTTCTTTACCCTCCCAACCTGTAAAAGCTTCTGGCTCTATGCCTTTACCCAAATTAAGCAACAACAAGTAATATCAGGTGCCCATTACTTTATAATTTATTTTGACTTCATGATTATTCAACGAGGTTAAGACCAACAGACTTCAAAAATACTATAATGCATGTACATAATTTCATTTTATGCATTATTTGCTTACTATATTACTTTTGTCTAGTATTTTCTAACAGGATGGGTATGAATATAATACTAATAAGAATAGTAATAACAATAATCATAGCTGTCATATATGATTTACAAATGATTTTGGTGCGGCTATGCTGTACTTACACATACTCTTTATACGCTGTTTTATACCCGCTACCCATAGGGTAGAAGGGTGTTATAACTTTGTGCCGGCAGGAAATGTATGTAACAGGTAGAAGGAGGCATCTCCGACCCTATAAAGTATATATATTCTTGATCAGCGTCAACAGCCGAGACGATATAGCCATGTCCGTCTGTCCGTCTGTTAGTCTGTGTGTCTGTGTGTCTGTCCGTCTGTCCGTATGAAACACTGGATCTCAGAGACTATAAGAGATAGAGCTATAATTTTTTTTCGACAGCATTTGTTATGTTTGCACGCAGATCAACTTTGTTTCAAATTTTTGCCACGCCCACTTCCGCCCCCGCAAATCAAAAAACGAATAACAAGCGTAATTTTTAAGCTAGAGTTACGAATTTTGGAACATACTATAATTACTATAGTATTTATGATTCCTGAAAATTTGGTAGCGATCAGATAAAAATTGTGGAAGTTATTAAGGAAATACTTTTGTATGGGCAAAACCTACTTACTATGGGTCTGAGTTGCTTTGGCCGACAATCTGGCACATTGTGCCGTCTATGGTATATTTTGAATGGTGTACTATATCGATATACCAAATATACCATTTGGTATATTTTAGTACTTTTGCAATATAATCGGTATATTTTGAAAATGATACCGCAATATTTTGCCTATATTAAAACTGGGTAGCGGGTATCTCACAGTCGAGCACCTCGACTGTAGCTTTCTACTTGTTTTATACTGCATCGATATCGACAGGCCTGTGATGATTGTTGAGCTGGATGGAACTTCAAAGGGATTAGAATATATAACAGCTTTGATATAATATTATATACATACCATACCCATATGAGGACTTAGTATTCGATTATATCTAACTTAAAATATAATACTAAATATAAAATTAAAATATAAATTTAAATATGAATTATTAATTGAATTTACGTTATATTGTTGAACATTTTGTATGGCAAAGAAAAATTATATACGAGAAAAGAAACAACAAGAACAAAGGCGGCAGCGAGTGCAATAGCACTATCGGCGGCGTTAGAAGCAGCAACGAAAGTCGGCAGTGGCCTCCAGTGGCAATCGCACTGTCAACACAACATCCAATAAGAGATGCGACGACGAGTGGCGGCAAAGATCGCAACGCCGACGAATGGTGCAGGCTCGGCAACACATAGCAGCGAGTCGTAGCAACGAGTCTGCGTCAGAAACGCGCAGCTTCAGCAGCGCACGGCGCAACTTCCACACTGATAACGAGAGTGGCCACGATCAGCTCAATGCTGATCCGTTCTCTCTCAAAAGGTTTATCCGAAGCTTGTGTTCCTTCTGGAACCGCTTTAGCAACGCATGGCGTCGCTTCTACAGCCTCCTGCTGTCTTTGGCGTCACTAAACTGGTGACTCAAGTGCAAATATCTAGGCGTTTGGTGGCAACTTCCTTTGCAAAGTTGTTGCCACGCCTTTTTGGCGCGGGGCCTCTGCAGTTGCAGATCAGTTAGTGTGTGCTGTACAGTGGTCGTCGCCACGTGATTACACACAATATCCTACACCAGGAAAAAGGTACTAAATTAAAATTATGAAATTTGGTTTTCTCGCTACGTACCTTGTAAAACCAACGAGAAGACCAAAGAAAGTCAAAACAATGCACTTTGAAAAGTGCGCACTCCCGAACAACACCAATAATAATTATATTTAATATTGTGACGGATGCCGTCAGATTTATTTTAATATTCTGCTGCGGCACACTTTATCTTTGTAGCTTTCGAATTGAAAAGAGATGGTCTATCCTAGATTAAGCGTGAATATCGATATTGCTTGATTAATCTAAGTTCGATATCGATATTATTTAATACGATACTTTTGTGAATGGCAAAAGTGATCCTGCCAACTCCTGCAAATATTCGATTAATAATTAATATTATACTAACATCTGTTGGCGAGTGCATCAGTCATCGAATGCAGATGTTATCGCAAGCAGCTGTTAGCTTGAACAACAGTTGCGTCGCAAATATTGATACCGCCATACAATTTAAATTCAAATTACAAATTAACGGACATTGCTCACCCCTACACCACAAGTTCAATATGAGTCTTTACGACGAAGATTCAATTTGAAAAAGGGTGAACAAGAACCTACCAAAGGTCTTTAGCATGAAATGTGCCTATTTCTTTCCCTGTTAGATCTTCCAATAAGTACAAAGAATTGCCAATTTTCTTTTTAATGCGAGCTTTGATTCCAACAGGAGCTAACTTGGCATTAAAATTTGTTGCTGCATTGCTTAATGCAAAATTTCGGTTGACCACTTGTTGTCCAACTTCAAAAGAACGTGGTCTACTACGCAAATTATACATCTGCTGATTTTTCTCATTATGCTCTATGAGTGAGGTTTCACCTAGGCCATCACGTTCTGATGAAGGAAAATATCCGATTACGTAATTCAATTTAGCTCTCTGCGACACATTAATAGAAAACGAAGGCGAAATGGAAATGTCAAAGGCCTTCCAGAAATCCATACCACAAATCACATCTTGTTTAATGGACGGTACGAGCAAAATTCGAAATCCTTAATCTGAGAATTAAAAGTGATGGGAATGCTAACTGTACCAGCAACAGTTTGCTTTAAACCATCCGCAGTATGAACAAAACCTTTAATTTTCTTAAATTTGAGTTTCATAGAGATAATGTGTTCAGCAAGAGCATGTCCAATCACACTTTTATTAGCGCCACTATCGAGGAGAGCTAAATAAGATTTGTCGAAAATACAAATCTGTGTAAACGGACGAATATCATTGTTCTTGTGCACTACAGTGGAAATAGTAAAGCATTTTAATCTTCGTCTATTTTCCCAAAATGCTTTCAGTCGTTGAGAAGATTGGCTTCTTTTGACAAACAATGCGTTAGCATTAAAAATTTCTGCTCGACGCAAACGATAATCTCGCCAACGTTTATGATATGGCTTGAACGATGAATTTTTTAAATCTGGTGATTGATAAGAAATGTCAGGGGTTGTAAAGTCGTGTCAGGTAGAGAAGTCATTATGTTGGAATCCAAGGCTAGTGTCGGATGTTCCTCGTTTGAATTTGGAGAACATCCTTCGTTAAGTTTACCTGTGCTGGTCGACATTTGGGACAAGTAGGGCGATACATGTCTTTTAAGCCACAACCAAAACAGAAAATGCGACGAGTTTTTAGACAATCGTGATAACGATGACCAGATTCATCACAATTCCAACATTTTAACTTTTGTTTTCAAGTAAGGCACAGATTTCTTCATTCGATTCAGGTTCTGATACAGATTGATTATCAGAATCCCCATCATGAGAAATGGCATTGACAACTCTCCTAGAAATATTCTCACGCTGTCTCGAACGCGTGTTTCTAAAAAATCTTCGTGTCTATGGCATTCTCTTCGCAATATAGCTAGACTAGGTGTATTTATATGCAGTAACTCATGCTTCAGATCAGATCTCAGATTATGTCTTACTTCTGATATCAAACTCCGACCACGGGTTTTTAGAGAATCTGCGATAGCCACCATCGCATCCAGAAAGTCATCAAATGTCTATTTGGTTAATTGCTTTCGGTGTCTCATCGCCTGCTTAATATCTCGATCTGATCTTTGATCTTGATAACGTTCTCGTAACTTATTACATAGCTCAAACCAATTCATATGACCTGCTGTCTTGTGAACTCGCCAATAAAAGGAAAGAGCAGAACCGGAAAAGAGTAAATTGGCAAATTGATACAACACGTCGAAGCTGCCATTGAAATATTGGGTCGTAAGACAATCATTGGCTGAACCAGAAAACTTAATTTTCCAATTAGAAATAACATTGAAATTCGGTCAGGCCTATCAGTGGAGTAGTCACTCACGTTCGTACGTCCATCTGAGGCTCTGTTTCGCGAATTAGAGTCATTTGCTCTTGGCACATTGTCAGGAATCTCGTTATCCCATTCGAGCTGTGACTCGTCTCGAGATCCTCTTCGAAAGGAAGAAAGATTCAAGTTACGTAAAGCCGTGTTAATTTGCTCAGACACTGCTGCAGCAATACTTGTTCTATGAGCTTCTAAAGAACTTGATATCATTTGTTGAATGTGATCCTCATTACGCACATTACTAATAGGAACGAATATACCCGAGTCTCGCCTAGTTGCAGATCCAACTGATTGGCGTGTATTTTGGGTGTTTCTATTGATCGACTTAGTTACTGGACGATTTCTGGGAATAGCTCCGGCGGGATTATTACTCGCACCTTACTCGCATCTATGAAATTTATGCTTACACCGTGTTTCGGTATAAGCTGTTTCAGAATTGACGTCGTTGCAAATAGTGCAGACAATGGATTCTTGGGCCACGTTGCTTAACGAAACTAAATCCTCTGTACTACGCATTACTGTCATAATGAAATTTGTTTTCTATATAATTTTTATTCAGAAAATAATATTCAACAATATTATATAACAACAACAATAAAATAATATTCAACAATATTATTTAAATTCAGAAGATAATATTCAACAATATTATTTATTTTCTCACAAAAATCTTTTAATTGGGACTTATCCTTTTATTACTTGTTGCTTAATAACAAATATATATATCCTGCAAAACTTCTTAGCAAATGAACTGAATCTATAAACTTCTTTGATTAGTTGATGAAGGAAAAGAGGAACTTGCCGAAATATTCCAACAAGAGCGATCTCAATTTTCTCACTCATTCAAACAAAAACAAAACTTACTGATAACTGAAATCTATCACTTGGTTTAGATCATTATTATTATTAGGTGGCACTACAACCCATTTCGGGTTTTGGCCGACCTCAGCGTCTCCCTCCAGGCGCCTCTGCCCTTCGCGCGCCTCCTCCAATTAGAAATACCCAGTAGATTAAGTTCCTGCTCTACTTTGGTCGTCCCCTTCGTCGTCGCCCGTAGTCGACTCTCGCTTCGAATACCTTCTGAGCTGGAGATTCTTCATCCATACGCACAACGTGGCCGAGCCAGCGCAGACGTTGTATCGTGATGCGCCGTTCACGTCGTCGTACAACTCGTACAGCTCGTGGTTCATCCGAATGCGAAAGTCGTCCCCAATCCGAACGGGACCGAAGATCTTGCGAAGAATTTTTCTCTCGAACACCCCAAGCACTGCTGCATCTGTGATTGACACTACCCATGCTTCTGCGCCATATAAAAGCATGGGTAGGATGAGTGTCTTGTAGAGTGCTAATTTTGTTCGGCGAGAGGTCTCTATTGCACATTTGCTTACTCAGACCAAAGTAGCACCTATTGGCAAGTGTGATTCTTCGCTTGATCTCCAGGCTGACGTCGTTTTGGTGTTAATGGCAGTGCCAAGGTACGTGAACTCCTTGACCACTTCGAAAGTATAGCTGTCTGCTACCACATGGGAGTCTAGGCGCCGCGTTTCCCTGCTTGTCGACAGCATATACTTCGTCTTGCCCTCGTTTACCGCCAAACCCACTTTTGCTGACTCTTTTCGATAGCGGAAAATGGAGCAGTGACATCACGCTTGCTGCGGCCAATGATGTCAATATCATCAGCGTAAGCAAGGAGCTGGACACTTTTATAAAAATTGTGCCAGCTCGATGTATATCGGCTTTCCGCAAAACCCCTTCCATCACGAAGGGGGTCGCCTTGTCTGAAACCTCGAACGGTATTGAAAGGTTCGGAGAGGTTCGTTCCTACCTTGACAGAGCTGATGGTGCTGTCATCCTGCAAAGACATATCAGCTTTGCTGGAATACCGAACTCAGACATGGTGGCATATAGGCGTTCTCTTGTCGGGCTATCGAATGCAGCTTTGTAATCGACAAATAGATGGTGTGTGTCAATTCCATTTTCGTGGGTTTTCCAGGATTTGGCGCAATGTGAAGATCTGGTCTATGGTGGATTTACCAGGTCTGAAGCCGCACTGATAAGGTCCGATCAGTGTGCTGGTATACGGCTTCAGTCGTTCACATATTACGCTCGATAGGACCTTATATGAGATGGCAATCAGGCTAATTCCCCGGTAGTTGGTGCATATCGTCGGGTCGCCTTTCTTCAGTACAGGACAAAGGACGCTGAGATTCCAATCGTTGGGCATGCTATCTTCTGCCCATATTTTGCAGAACAGCTGATGCATGCACCTTATCAGCTCTTCGCCGCCGGCCTTAAACAACTCTGCAGGCAGTCCATCAGCACCGGCTGCTTTGTTGTTTTGAGTCGCATAATAGCAACTCGGACCTCATCATGGCTAGGTAGTGGTATATCCACATTGTCGTCGATTGGTGGTATCGGGCTGCTTCCTCCAATGGCGGGATTGGTGCCGTCATCGCCTGCTAACAGCTTGGAGAAATGCGCCCTCCATAACCTCAGCGTGCACTGCGTATCTGTAACCAGATTCCCGTTTTCATCTCGACAGTTAGATGCGCCAGTCTTGAAACCTTGTGTCAGACGGTTCACTTGTTGGTAAAATTTTCGAGCATCATTTCTGTCCTGTTTCTCCCGTTTTTTCCGTCTAAAAGCCGCCTCTCTTCCTTCCTTTTCTCCCTGTAACGTTCACACGTAGCTCACGTTGCGCCAGACTGCAGCGTTCTTCTGTATGCGGCGTTTTTGCCGCAGCTGCGACGCGACACTCCTCGTCATACCATTGGTTCCGTGTGGGTGGGCGCTTGAACCCAATGGCTGTTTCAGCGGCAGCTCGCATGGAGTGGGATATGTGCGCCCAGAGTCCGCCGGCGTCAACAGGAAGAGGGTAGGTTGGTAGAGCAGTTCCGAGAGGTGAGTGGAGTAGGCTGTTGCTGTCCGTTGTGATCGCAGCCTAGTGACGTCCAGCTTTCGTTGCGTGATGGGGCGTACGTTTTCGCTCGGCATAGCCGCATGCGTATCTTGGCTGCGACAAGATAGTGGTCCGAGTCTATGTTGACTCCACGAAACGTACGCACGTCCATCACGCTTGAGGCATGCCTTCCGTCTATCACAACATGATCAATTTGGTTGCGCGTTTTTGATCAGGGTCAGCCATGTGGCCTTGTGGATGTCGAGGTGCCGAAATCTGGTGCTACTCACTACCATGTTCCGCGCCGCGACGAAGTCAATCAGCCTGAAACCGTTGTTCGAGGTGGTCTCATGGAGGCTGAATTGACCGACGGTGCGGTCAAAGATGCGTTCGCGCCCAACCTTTGCGTTCAAGTCCCCGAGGATAATCTTCACGTCGTGGTTTGGGCAGCGGTCGTATGTGTCCTCGAGTCGCGCATAGAATGCATCCTTACAGCATCGTCCTTCTCCTCCGTCGGGGCGTGCGCGCAAATTATGCTAAGATTGAAAAATCTAGATTTGACACGAATTGTAGCCAGCCATTCACTCACTGGGGTGAAATTGGAGACGTGGTGGCGAAGTCTTCGGCTTACTACAAATCCGCATCCAAATTCGCGCCTCTCCGCATGGCAGCTGTAGTAAATATCGCAGTTTGCTCGCTTGGAGCAACCTTGTCCAGTCCATCTTATTTCCTGGATGGCGGTAATGTCAGCCTTTAATTTTTCGAGGGCATCCGCCAGTTGGATAGAGGCACCTTCCCAATTAAGGGTTCGGACATTCCAGGTGCATATCCTTAAATCGTAGTCCTTTTAGTTTGCGGTGGTCGTCAACATAAGGGGGATCCTATCCGAGGCTTTCGCTTTGGTTTTCCTTGGGCTTCATTTTTCCGAGGCGGGTTCCAAACCCTGCGCTCGACCATTTACCGTCCGGATGACTCGCTGCACACATTAGCTCGCTATCTAGCGGATGCTAAGATAGCTACCCAGGAGGTGCCACGAGGAGGCTGTGTGTCAACTTGCAATCATTCGTAGACAGAGATCGCACTGGCGGCCACCAAGTTGACCGCAATCAGAAACTTTACTCTGTACGAATGAAAGCCATCCCATCCCATTGGTTTAGATCAACCTGAGGTTAATTCTAACTTTCCAGAGTGATGAGATGACAAGTTCGAATAAGCTTACTAACTATGGTTAGTATTATATTGGCCAACTTGATTGACTATTGGTTAGGCTCCACGAAAATTAGCAGAATACCTACACTTCCGAATAATCAAACAGCTGACACACTGCACTACTAAAGATTTGGATGGCGGTTGAGGAAGGAAATGGGAATATGAAAAGGTAACCGGAAGCGCGGGGATGCGATACCTAGATTCTGGATCGCGGACATTTTATTCTAACACAACTCCAGCTCAACGTTCGGGCACCATTTTATTAAATGGCGACTCCGTTTAGAGCGGCATTTTGTTGTATTACGATCTCCGACTCCACGTCTGAGCGCCATTTTATTTATGTAAATGGTGACTCCACTTAGAGCGCATTTTTTGTATTACTATCTCCGGCTCCACGTTTGGGCGCCATTTTATTTATGTAAATGGCGACTCCATTTAGAGCGTCTTCTTTTTGTATTGCGATCTCCGGCTCCATTCTGGGCGCCATTTTATTTATGTAAATGGCGACTCCATTTAGAGCTTTTTTTGTATTGCGATCTCCGGCTCCACGTTTGGGCGCCATTTTATTTATGTAACGAACACGTCTAGGGCGTCATCTTATTATGAGACGACCCGTTAAGTGGACAGCAAACTGGAAGCATACTCTGCCTACATTGTCGACTAAAGCTCAGGGAAAGTGGGGTGGGTCTTTTGCCACCTAGTAAGCTACCGTGCCACACAGATAAAAGAAGGTAGACAGAGTTAAGACGGTCTATCAACCGATAGACCGGTTAAGAAGTATATGCATTCAATATATAAATATGAAGTGCCAGATGACTGCAGGTGTGACCACTCAGGCCAGCTGACAGTGTGGTCGCGATCGAATGTTATCGATAGCGACAAAGCTAGTATACTGTGCGTGTGACCGTGTCATACGCACAGACACACTGTTCTTGGTTTTCCTCTGAAGATTGTCACCCTGCCCCTTTTAGTGCTTTTCTGCTATTCCGCCTTCTATCTTATGTTTTCAAATCGACTCAAGCAGCACATGTATATTATCAAGTGAATAAAAATACCACACAAAGTTACAAGTTGTGATAATTTGAAAAAGTGAAAGTGTTATTATTTTCATCAAGCGTCGCCCCTAAACATTTTGGTCCTTCGAGCCGGATTTATCGCTCGACCCCAGCAATAGCATTGGTTGACAAGATAAGTAATACACTTTATTTTTTCCCCATACATTTGTGCAAGTGTCGTGTTCGCGCCATATTTTTTTTCCTTGTGCCTTATATATATGTGACACAGCATATATATAAGTACATAAGCGTTCGACCGGCATTTTCTCAGCCATCTTTTCTACTTTGTGTATACTTGGCACAGTATATATATATATATATATCCTTATATGTATATGTATGTGTAAGTATCTATAAAGTTTAAAAGAGTTCGCTAATATTTTCCGTTTTTGGCCGCGGTTGTGTGTACTTTGCTATTTCTTTTTCTGTCGTATCGCGTTTGTCTGTTTTCTTTTAACACACTCCTGTGTAGGCAAGCTCTCTTTGGTTATATTCAAATAACAAGAGAGCTGCTCCTCTCATAGCAAACGCGCGTAGATCCACTACACTCCATATATATATATATATACATATATATATATATATACACATATACATACGACATATGTACATCCACACACAACACACATACACACGTACATTTCCATACACGACACTTACACACATATATGGTCCATACATACTGAAGTCCAGTATTATTCATATAATATATATATACTATATACATATACATACAGATACGTATACTGCTTCACATACATATACACTCCGTATATGTTCCTCATATATTGAAACTATACAGTATAATCAAATCCATTGTTGCATATAATATATATATATTATCCATTATTACACATATATATATACACATATATACACACACATATATATATACACATATATACACACAATTATATATATATAATCCATTATTACACATATATATATACACATATATACACACACATATATATATACACATATATACACACACATATATATATATTATCCATTATTACACATATATACACACATATATACACATATATTATCCATTTCCGTATACGTATATAAGCAGCAGCAATCACACCGAAAAATAAAGATTCACGCTGCTGTTTGTGTTTTACTTAAACATTTTTGGTTTTTTCCAACAGCGATTTTGTTCCTCGTCTGTTTTCTTGTGTCGGCTTTGCTCACTATCCTGTGACAGCCGAAGTTCTTTTCCATTTGTGCTTGCTTTCGGCTGTCCGCTTTACCGTGAGTCTTTGTTGAGAAAAGACTCTAAAGTGACTGCCGAAGCATAGTATGTCCAAGAGCCAAAAGAGCGAAAAAGACTCAAAACACTCGTTAAAGCTTCCGACCACATCTCGTCGCCTGTCGTCCGCTTCGCCCGCTCCTTCGGGGTCCAAATCCGCCACACCTGCCGCTCAACTCCGAGTAAAGGTCGATCGTCCGTCGCCGTCTGCTTCTGCAAAGACTCCGCTGTTGCGTACATCTTCGACTGCTCTACGTAGTCAGGCAACTACCCGTTCCGTCCAAGCTAAATTTAGCAAAACCCGTGCAATGGCTCTCAGCAACTTCGTCGCCGTCTCTGACAGACTGGTGCACTTCGAGAGTCGGGTCAGAGGGCCTGCAGCCGAAGATGACAATGTACACACGTACGAAATCCGTCGTGACCGGCTGCAAGTCCTCTGGGACAATGTCGAAGCCGCTTATTCCACATGCGCTGATGCACTGCATCAAGACGGCGACAGTGAAGGCACACAGGCGATGGAGGCAAAATACGATCACTGCTATGCAGTGTACGAGCGGTGTCTCGCCCGTGTTAAGGGGCAAATTACCCAGGTTTCCGGGTCCAGCAGGAGTGAAGCATCCGTTCCTCCTGTATACTCCAGTGGCTGCCGGCTCCCTCCAGTCGACACCGAAGTGTTCCGTGGGGATTACTTGCGGTGGCCGACTTTCCGTGACCTTTTCACGGCCATCTATGTCAACAATCCAAGGTTGACTCCGGTCGAGAAACTTTTCCATCTGAATTCGAAGACCGCAGATGAGGCCAATGAAATAGTAGCCAAATTTCCGCTGACGAACGATGGTTTCGCGTCGGCTTGGGGTGCTCTCTGCGAACGTTTTGAGAACAAGCGCTTGTTAATAACAAGCCAGTTGAAGATCCTATTTAACCTGTCCACGGTTACCCAAGAGTCGGGAGCAGCTATCAAGGAGCTGCAGAGCACGATTCAGCGTTGCTTGACCGCTCTTGAGCATTCAGACATTTCCGTCTGTAGCCCGTTCGCAGATTGCATCCTCGTTTTCCTCTGCTCGTCCAAACTTCCCAAGCTCACACTCTCGTTGTGGGAGCAATCGTTGGTGGACAAAGCGAAAATTCCCGCATGGCAGGATATGAGCACGTTCCTCAATGAGCGCTACCGTACGCTCGAAGCGATTGAGGACGTAAAACAGACCGCCAACTCACAGATCGCGACTGCAGGACCATCCCGTCCGCAGAATTCAAAGCGAGTCAACTCCTTTGAGGCCCGAGTCACTCCGAAAGGCAAATCGTGTGACTTGTGCTCAAAGGAGAATCACCCTGTCCGGGTGTGTCCGCGTTTTTTGCAAATGTCGGTCAACGAGAGAATGACATACATCAAACAGAAAAGTCTCTGTTTGAACTGTTTCGCAAGAGGTCACCAACTCCGAGAGTGTACGAGTGCGCACAATTGCTTTACATGCAAAGGGCGGCACAACACTCTTCTCCATCGGGGTGACAGTGCCCACAATGGTGCCTCTTCATCGTCCAATATACAGTCCACTCCAAATCCAACGGCAACTAATGTGCAGAATTTCTTTGCCAATAATGCTCAGAATGTCCTTCTCGGCACGGCGGTCATCAATGTTTGCCACTTGGGCACTACATATACCGCACGTGCGCTAATTGATTCCGGGTCCGAAGCGACCTTCATTTCTGAGCGTTTGTTCCAACGCATTAAGTTGCCTTTCCAGTCCGTGCGAGCCCAGGTATCCGGGCTGAATCACGCAGTTGCGGCCCAATCGCAGAAGTTATGTCACTTCAGCATTGGTTCTCCGACGAAGCCGAGGCTCCATATCGAGACTTCGGCATTCGTAATCCCACAGTTGGCAGGCAAACTGCCCTCCTTCGATATGCCGCGAACTTTCCTAAAGGATCTACCAGCGATAGAACTGGCAGATCCACACTTCTACAAGAGCGCTCAGATCGATATACTAATTGGCGCGGATATCCTTCCGTCGGTCATCTTGAGCGGCTCCCGGCCAAACATTTGTGGCTCACTCCTTGGGCAGGAAACCGTGTTTGGCTGGATTCTTACCGGCCCCGTCTCCCAAAGTATGTCGACAACTGTTTCTGCGTTTTCGACAAGAGTCGCCCTCCAAGCAGACGAACAGCTCGACAGCCTACTTTCCAAATTTTGGGAGGTGGAGGATATTCCAGCGAAGCTGATAAAGGAGTCAGACTTCGTTTGCGAAGAAAACTTCGTTAAGACTACTTCTCGTAGCAAATGTGGCAGATATCGGGTGACTCTTCCATTCCGGAAGCCCGATGGCATTGAACTGGGTCATTCCAGATCTATAGCGCTGGCTCAATTCCTCAAGAACGAGAATCGTTTGTCAAGAAACGATTCTCTAAAGGAACAGTACAATGCCGTTCTCCAGGAGTACGTGGACTTGGGTCATATGACACCCATATCGCCTCAGGCGATTGGCACGACTCCTAATTTCTACCTGCCTCACCACGCCGTGTTCAAACCAGATAGCACCACAACGAAGGTGCGGGTCGTTTTCAACGCATCTTGTCCATCCTCAAATGGCAAGAGTCTGAATGATATCCTTCATTCAGGGCCCATTCTCCAATCGGATCTCACATTGCAGATCCTCCGATGGCGATACTATCGATATGTGTTCAATGCGGACATAACGAAGATGTATCGCCAAATCCTCATGGACTCAAAGCACACACCGTTCCAACGAATTCTGTTCCGCACGTCGGACGGTGTGATCCGTGACTTTGAGTTGAACACGGTGACATTCGGTGTCAACTGTGCGCCTTTCCTGGCTCTACGAGTCCTTCAGCAACTTG
Organism: Drosophila nasuta; assembly: GCF_023558535.2. Taxonomy (NCBI): domain Eukaryota; kingdom Metazoa; phylum Arthropoda; class Insecta; order Diptera; family Drosophilidae; genus Drosophila; species Drosophila nasuta. Next base: position 51,153 of record NW_026869609.1, on the reverse strand, counting down.
CTGATGACATACGCTTGGAGTATCCTCTCGCAAGCCGAGTCATTTCCAACAACATGTACGTGGACGACGTCCTAGCGGGGACACACACAAGAGAAGAGGCCATCCGGACCATTACGGAAGTGTGTGCAGCCCTGGACAGTCCTGGCTTCCCGCTGAGGAAGTGGACGTCGAACCATAAGAGCGTGCTGAAGGACATTCCAAAGGACCATCTACTACGAGAAGACTTCCTCGAACTCGAAGACTCTAGTACGGCGAAAACTCTGGGCATCAGGTGGCAAGCTCACGATGACGAGTTCTTCTTCATGCCACCAGAAGTTGCCCATCAGGACTCCTACACGAAGAGGGAAGTGCTTTCGCAAATCGCTAAGCTTTTCGACCCAGCCGGATGGCTGGCCCCTTTCGTTATCCGAGCCAAAATCTTCATGCAGGAGATTTGGCTGAGAACGCTCGAATGGGACGAGCATCTACCCACGGATCTTTCACTCCAATGGAAGGAGTACCTCCAGAGCTATCCTGCTCTGGGAAAGATCCGGATTCCAAGATGGGTCCAATTCCAGACACGAGTGAAGCTCCAGTACCACGGATTCTGTGATGCGTCAGAACGAGCGTATGGAGCAGCGATCTATGTCCGTGTGGAGACGGCGAACAAGGTTTCCACACATCTCCTTACTGCGAAGACAAAGGTGGCTCCGGTCAAGTCTCTCTCAGTGCCACGTCTGGAGCTTTGTGGCGCAGTCCTGTTGGCTGAGTTATCTGCAGCCCTCCTCCTGAATCTGCCAGCAGAAAGTTTCCAGACTTTCTTTTGGACTGATTCAACAATTGTTCTCGCCTGGTTGAACAAGCCACCCTGCAGATGGACAACCTTTGTGGCCAATCGCGTGGCCAAGATCGTCCAAGCCAGCGACGCCAAGAACTGGTCGCATGTGCGATCCGAGCACAATCCGGCAGATCTCGCAAGCCGAGGTGTCCTGCCACAAGAATTGATGTGTAATCCTTTGTGGTGGCATGGACCAGAGTGGCTTCATCTCCCGTCGGATCAATGGCCAACTTCTCCAAGTCCCATTCCGGAGACTCTGCTGGAGCAGCGGATTAAGTGCAACGTCGCTAAGTTACCTCCGACTCCCGACTTCCTGAGCAAGTTCTCTGAGTTTGGCAGGGCACTGCGCACGTCTGCCTATGTTCTCCGATTCATCGATAGGAGTCGGAAGTTGGCAGTTCCAAGCTCTACCGTGGTGCAGGCGGATGAGCTGTCACGGATCCAAGAGCGGCTAATCGTCATGGCTCAACGACAAACTTTCCAACAGGAATACCAATGTCTGCAGTCCAAGCAGCAGGTTCCTTCCTCAAGTTCAATCCGAAACTTGAACCCTTTCCTCGATGGCAAGGGGATTCTACGGGCCTGTGGGCGTCTGAGGGCGTCCCACTCGCTGCGTTATGATGAGAGTCATCCAATCATCCTCTCGTATTCCTCGTCCTTTGCACGACTACTGGTTCGTTTCACCCATCGTATATCCTTACATGGGGGTAACCAAGTCGTCATGCGGCTGATCCGCTCCAGATTCTGGATTCCAAAATTGAAGGTCCTCGTTAAATCCACCATCAACTCCTGCAAGGTTTGCGTCATCTACAAGACTTGCCCAAGGAAAGGGCGTCCTACTCGAGACCTTTCACGCACACTGGAGTCGACTTCGCCGGCCCATTCGAAATAAAGACACTGGCCGAGCCTGCCTCATCACCAAAGGGTACGTCAGTCTTCGTGTGCCTCAGCACGAAGGCGATCCACTTAAGGCAACATCGGATCTCACGACGGAGAAATTCCTGGCCGCATTCTCCCGTTTCATCGCACGGCGCGGGTGTCCACACCAAATGTACTCGGACAACGGGAAAACCTTCGTTGGAGCTGACAAGGTGATCTCCAACGACTTCTTGGAAGCGACGAGGGAGTGCATCATCGCACAACATCCCACAAGAGCCTATCCTGGCACTTCAACCCGCCGGGCGCCCGCATATGGGTGGTTTATGGGAAGCCGGCGTAAAGAGTTTTAAGGCACTCTTTTACAAGGCGACCTCCACCTCGAAATATACGTTCGAAGAGTTGTCCACTCTTCTTGCTAAGATCGAAGCCTGCCTGAACCGAGGCCGATTTCCCTATGTCCGAGGATCCTGCGGACTTACTAGCGCTCACTCCTGGCCATTTCCTCATAGGTGGCCCTCTTATTTCGGTGTTGGAACCACCAATTAACCAACCGGCCACCTCCATCCTCAATCGATGGCAGCGACTGAAGGCTCTCCACCAACAATTTTGTTTCCGTTGGAAAGATGAGTACCTGAAGGAGCTGCACAAACGGACGAAATGGCAATCCCCTACCCGGAACCTTCGGATCGGTGACATGGTCGTCATAAAGGAAGACAACCTCCCCTCTAACGAATGGCGCCTAGGACGGGTGCTGACGACGTGTCCAGGCACCGACGCCAAGGTTCGAGTGGTAGATGTGCTCACGGCGCGGGGTACCATCCGAAGACCCGTTGCCAAACTTATTCTACTCCCGATGGACAGCAAGACAGACCCCTCCACGTCAGAAGGACTGAAGGACGAATAACATCCTATCCTGTATTCTTATTCGTCGTCCTGTGTTGTCCTATGCTGTCCTGTTCCGTGTGTCATTGACATTGCAAAGAGGCTATTACAATAATCGTTTGTTTCTTTTTGTTTTCGTTTCATGTAGTATGCCATCGCACACATCCACCCATCAGAACCGCCCCGCTGGCACCAACTCGTTCCGGTGTCGCGTGTGCCGTGGGATCCACCCACTCCGGAAATGTCAGCGATTCCTGAGGCTGACAGCGGAGAAACGGTTGAGAGCAGTACTCATCAACAAGTACTGCTCTAACTGTCTCAACCCACCAGCACTCCGGGCAATCCTGCCGCAGCGCGGAAGGTGCAGGGTGTGTCGGGGATCACCACACACTGCTGCATTTCAAGGAGGCACGCAGCGCTCACCCCAACCGTCAGCGACGAGGCGAAGACCAACCGGTCTCCACCCGGTCCCGAACCCCAACAAGGCCACGCTCGCCAAGGCCGCGCTCGCCAAGGCCGCGCTCGCCACGGCCACGCTCGCCACGGCCACGCTCGCCACGGTCACGCTCCCGCTCGCCGTCACCCCATCGACCGGCCTCGCCGACGTCCGAGGAGGCCTTTCCGACGTCGCTCGCATCCTTGCTGCAGGACAAGGCTGTGAGCATACTTCCGACGGCCAACATCCTGATCGACACCGGATGCAAGACATTTGAGATGCGAGCGCTGATCGACCCGTGCGCGGCGACCAGCCGTATCAGCGCATCTTTGGCAACAGCCTACCGGCTATCCGTCACCCGCGTTGGTACGGAAGGCGTCTGCACGGCGATCATCCGCTCACGGACATCCGAGTTCCGTCGAAGGTGCTGCTGCAGGTGGACTCGCAACTCTGCAGCCGCACCCTCCGACCCGTCGATGGCGAGAACTTGGAGCAATTCCGCAGCATCACGCTCGCCGACGAACGCTGGTTACAGCCATCGACGGTGTCCCTGGTGCTCGGCACTGATGTGTATCCTCACATCATCCTACCTGGCCTCCTGCCGAGCACCAACGGTTTGCCAATGGCCCAGAATTCCACCTTGGGTTGGATTCTGTCCGGTCCATTTGGACAATGATACCGTTTTGCAACTCATTGCAAGGGGAGGATGTTGATGCCAGATGACTGCAGGTGTGACCACTCAGGCCAGCTGACAGTGTGGTCGCGATCGAAAGTTATCGATAGCGACAAAGCTAGTATACTGTGCGTGTGACCGTGTCATACGCACAGACACACTGTTCTTGGTTTCCTCTGAAGATGGTCACCCTGCCCTTTTTAGTGCTTTTCTGCTATTCCGCCTTCTATCTTATGTTCAAATTTTCTCAAGCAGCACATGTAATATTTTCAAGTGAATAAATACTACACAAAGTTAAAGTTTAAATATTTTCAAAAGTGAAAGTGTTATTATTTTCATCAAGCGTCGCCCCCTACACAATAATAAAATTTGTGCAGTTTATGGACCCGATACAGTTTCCATTTCCACCGCACAACGATGGTTTCAACGTTTTCGTTCTGGTGCGGAGGTGGTCGAAGATGCGCCACGGTCCGGAAGGCCTGTCGTCGAAAATTGCGATAAAATCGCCGAATTGATCGAAAGAGATCGGCATAGTAGCACCCGTAGCATCGGCCAAGAGCTTGCATGAGTCATCAAACCGTTTTAAACCATTTTAAGAAGCTTGATTAAAAAAGCTAGATGTATGGGTGCCACACGACTTGACGCAAAAAACATTTTTGGATGCATGCGAATCGCTTCTGAATCGCAATAAAATCGACCCGTTTTTGAAGCGGATGGTGACTGGCGATGAAAAGTGGATCACTTACGATAACGTGAAGCGCAAACGGTCGTGGTCGAAAAGCGGTGAAGCTGCCCAGACGGTGGCCAAGCTTGGATTGACGGCCAGGAAGGTTCTTCTGTGTGTTTGGTGGGATTGGCAGGGAATCATCCACTATGAGCTGCTCTCCTATGGCCAAACGCTCAATTCGGACCTGTACTGCCAACAACTGGACCGCTTGAATGCAGCACTCAAGCAGAAGAGGCCATCTTTGGTCAACAGAGGCCGAATTGTCTTCCATCAGGACAACGCCAGGCCACACACATCTTTGGTGACGCGCCAGAAGCTCCGGGAGTTCGGATGGGAGGTTCTATTGCATCCACCGTATAGTCCGGATCTCGCACCAAGTGATTACCACCTATTTCTGTCCATGGCGAACGACCTTGGTAGTCGGAAATTGGCCACAAGAGAGTCCTGTGAAAATTGGCTCTCCGAGTTTTTTGCCAATAGAAAAGCGAGCTTCTATAAGAGGGGCATTATGAAGTTGGCATCTCGTTGGGAACTCGTCATCGAACAAAACGGCGCATATTTGACTTAAATCGCATTATTCTAACCAATTTTATGAACAATTGAAAATTCAATAAAAATACCGCAAGACTTTTGGCCAAACTTATATTTTATGTCATTTATTACATTGTCTTGCTTAACTGCTTTAATTATCATAGAGTTACATGGTTGTGTTCCTACTAGGGGTATGTTTACCATATAGAGCATACTATTGCCGTTTGTTGTTATCTTTATTTTAGCAAATTCGAGTAATTCTTCTATATTGATAAACATTCCTTCTTCATTACTTAATATTTCTTCTATTTTATTTACTTCGATTTCTGATAATATAATTGAGTTTACAGTGTTGGTTTTAGCCCAGCTTATTGCATTTACTAGATTGTTTAAGTCATTTTTAGAAGTTGAAGTTTGTATTTTAAAATTGATACAAAATTTTCTTTTAATATCATTAGTGTCTATAGTGTGTTTTAATATTGCGTTTGTTACGCGACTCATTTCATTTATTCCTGCAGTTAATTTTTATTGTTTATTACCTGTCTATTGTTATTTCTAGTTGTTCGTTCAATTTTGCTATTAGAATTTCATGATCACTTCTGTCCGGTGTACCGGCCAGCCATTTCCATGCTGTTCCTAAAGCATCTATGGATCTAATTTTTCGTTTGTTCGGTCTTAACCTACGTAACTCGTTTTAATTATATTTAGTTCATATTCTAAGTATGAATATAATTGATGAGAGTAACTAACTTTCTTTAATGACTCTTCTAGTTTTGAGGTCATCTCTTCGTATTCTTTTATGTCGAAAACATGGATTATTTTAAATGTGCTTTCCTGGATTGCGGCGATTCCTGTTTTATCGGGACTAGCTGTGAGTGTGAGTAATCTAATACGGTTGCCAATCCGTAGCATAATGGCAAAAAAAAAACTGTGGACAAAAGTACGTTTTTATATTATTTTTATGAACAATTTTTCCTGATTGAGTTTTCACTGTTGTATTGTTGTCTTTAGCTACGATCTCTTTTCGATATCTAGGGGTTATTTTGGACCCTAGTCTTTTGTCAATTTTAATAAAAATGGTTTCTGCCTTTTTCATATTTTCTTATAGGGTTTCGTTTCTGATTGTGATAAGATATATCCTCTTCCTGTTTTTGCTGATGTTATTACTAATCTGATTTCTTAAGCGTTCGAGTTCTATTGGGTTTGAATTAAATTGATTGCCAAAAATATTTCTATAGGTTTCTTTTTCGCTGTTGAGTGGATTGAGTGGTTATATTCTTTTACTGTTTTAAGGATCAAGTCCTCAAAAGTGGCTGTCGACTCGTCTCGTTTAAGACACCTCAAGATTTCGGTCATAGTTGAATGAAATCTTTCTATTTGACCGTTACTTGTGGAAGCATACGGTGGGGTCGTGAAGACTTCTACTTTAAGTTGTTCTTTTAATAAGAACTTGATTGACGCTGCGTTTAGAGCCTTTTCGTTGTCCATGACGACTAACTTTGGCATGCCAAATGCCATCATTACCTCCCGTAGGGCGTTTTTAGATCTTCGTCAGCTCTTGATTTTACTATTTTTATCTGAGCGTATTTTGAAAATTTATCTATGGCAGTAAGTACTAAAAGTTTTCTGTGTAGTGTATAGATCTATATGGATAATTTCTCCAGGGTAAGTAGGTATTGGGTTGGTTGGATTTCCCCATGTTGAGGATGCCTATCATACTTAGAAAGTTTGCAAGTTTCGCACTGCTTGGCAATAGCCATTACTTTCTTTGTTAATCCTGGGAAAAAAAATTTGCTGAGAATTTGGATTTTGTTTTCGATTGGGTTTCTATGAGCTCGAACATGCTCTTTGACGATGATCTCATTCTGGTCAGATTCTAAAGGAATATCCTCTACTTGGGTTTGTGTGTATCTTACTTTTATAACTACTGAAATGAAAAGGGTAAATATTTTGAATTTTTCCCATTATTCTTTCAGAAGTAAGCAAGCCGTTTACAATCTTTGGGTCAAGCCTTTCTTTTAAGATTTTTATCAGTTCTTCTTCAGAGTACTCTCTTTTCTTTATTGTATGATGATGGTACTGTGGAAATGGTAATTCGAATTCGTAAGATTCCTTATCTGAAGTCAGTAATAATAATTGGTTTTTGAATACGTTAATTGGAATGTTTGCACAAGGTATAAGATTGTGCGATGAACTCTCGTCGCTATGAATGGTAGCTGTGGTGCTATTTATCTGAGCACCTGGAGGATTTCTAGATAGGGCATCTGCCACTACGTTGGAGGTTCCTGGTTTGTATCTGAGTTCGTGATTGTACTCTTCGAGGTAGCTTTTCCACCTTTTGAGTTTACCATTATGATTTTTGTTGCTTAATGCAAAAGTTAATGGTTGATGATCAGTGAATATTAAAACTTTAGAAGTACCGTAAAGGTACATGCGTAGACTTTGAAGAGCCCATACTATGGCCAACATTTCTTTTTCATTCGTGGCATAATTTTCTTCAGTGCTAGTTAGTGTACGCGAAATAAAAGTGAACGGTCTGCCATTCTGCTCTAGTACTGCGCCTATTGCGTAATTTGAAGCATCTGTTGTGAGCTGAAATTCTTTTGTGAAATCTGGGTATGCAAGAATTACATCTTGCGAAACTAAAGTATTCTTAATTTTTTCGAATGCGATTTTACAATTCTGGTCAAAGACTATGTTTACTTTATGAGAGATATTTTTTGAAGAACGACCATTCTCTCCTCTGAGTAGGGTTGTGAGTGGCTTTGCTAATTTGGCGTAGTCGCGAATAAAACGTCTGTAATAACTTGATAGCCCTAGAAAGGATCTCAAATCCTTTAAGGTCTTTGGTACCGGAAAATTATTAATAGCCTTGACTTTTCTTTTGTTTGTTTTACCCCGTTATTAGAAATAGTGAAGCCGAGGAAATCAACTTCATTTCTAAAGAATTCACACTTATCGATTTGTACTTTCATATTTGCTTCGGCTAATGTGGAGAATACTTTATCGAGATCTTGGGTGTGTTCATCTTCAGATTTACTAAAAATTATTATATCGTCGATATAGACATAGCATCTTGTTCCGATATGTTCTCGTAAGATGTCATCGAGAGCTCTTTGGAAAATAGATGGAGAGTTCTTTAAGCCAAACGGAAGTCTGGTGAATTCGAACTTTCCGCCGTTTACTGAAAACGCTGTCTTCTCTATATCTTTTGGATAAAGCGGGATTTGGTGAAAACCGCTTTTCAGATCGATCATACGCTGGTACATACACACATGTACATGCTTTTGTATTAAATTGTCACTGACAAAATAGTCAGTCTTATTCTATTCTCCACACAGCACAGTCGTTTTATTCGTAAGTATTTCTAACATCTTCCAGAATTTTTTCGCAAATGAGACTCCCTCGGTCACTGGACTGTAACTCGCGCGGTTGGACATATTTCTGCTTATCACTGAGTCTGTATGCGTCTGCGTTTTACTCAAAGTTTTGAAACCATGCCACCACTTTCATACTATTTCCATCGAACTCGGTTATAATTTTTGCAAAGTTTTCCACTAGCAGCATTCCTTCATATTTCTGTATTTCGTCAGCTCGGATTTTAAAGGGTAACAGCTGTACTAGCTGCTGCAGCATTTCATTATTTTCGGTAATTATACTCATTTCTGGTTGTGTGGTTTTGCTCTCTTTTTCTCAGCTTTATTCTTCATCATCTTTACACCTTTTACAGTTTTTTCTTCTTATATCCTCTTGCGCGATCGCAGCGAGTATAGTTGTCTCCTTGCACTACTGGCGGCTTTTTTGTTTGCTTTTCTTCTTGTCTTTTTGAAATTGTTCCACTCATATACACACAACTCTAACGGTAGTTTTTCCAAGAATTTCACAAACATTTGCAATTTACTTTTTGGCTTTTTAGTTATATTGTTTTGGACGAGCCGCCAAATATAAGGCTAGCGGCCTTAATTTTATTATAATATAGTTTTTGTTGTGTATGCATTGCGTGATGTGTGCATAAGAACTGACTTTATTGAATATGTATGTATAACTAATTGGTGATTACAGAGTTGCCAGATTATTATTAGTATAATAATGTACGATAGTATTATTGTTAGTGAGGAGAGATTTTAAAGTTTTTAATTACAGTATATATAACACATCTCCTCCCTAAATTAAGAACGATTGTTAGTTTTGATTTTCTAAAATCATTTGGCTGGAATCGGTTAACTCCTTGGCGAACTCGTGTGCTTTGGCGGACTGGTATTCCCGATGGACGTCGTGTTGGTTGAACTTCCTTGGTCTGTTGGGTTACAGTTGCTGGTGTATCAGGGGCACGCTTCTGAGCGGATGATGAGCTTAACGGTTCATGTTGGTATTGAGACTCTGGACTTTTAGTAGGGATGTAAGGTACAAACCAGAAGTCGGTTGATTTGTCATCGTCGTTAACATTTGAGGATCTTGATTTGAGCTGATTATAATGGCGTTTAACATAGCCACTTTTGGTGCGAACTATGTACATCATTTTCCCGACTGTACGATCAATTATTCCTTCAATCCACTTTTCTCCCCTTGAAAAGTTTCGAGTGAAGACCGGCTGATTAACTCTGTATTTGGTGTCTTCGTGTTTGTGTTGCACAGGCTTCTCAAATATTTGGCTCAATAATGTTCGAACTGGTCGACCGTGTATTAATTCCGCAGGAGTTTTTCCTTGGGCATTTGGTGTAAACCTGTAGGATGCGAGGTATTTGGTCACTGCTTCTCGAACTGTCAAACCATCAGATAAATTTTTCTTTACAGAAAATTTGAAAGTCTGTACAAAACGCTCTGCCAATCCGTTGGATGCGGGGTGAAACGGTGCTGTAGTAATGTGCTGTATTCCATTTTGTTTGCAAAATACTGCGAAGGCGTCAGCAGTAAATTGTGGTCCATTGTCACTCACTATTGTTTTGGATATCCCTCAATTGCGAAAATTGAGGATAGTGCTGCAATTGTGTGGACGGTTGTAGTAGACGGCATTTGAACAGCAAATGGAAATTGTGAGAAAGCGTCTACGCAAATTAGCCACATGGCGTCGAATATTGGTCCCGCGAAGTCAATGTGAATACGTTCCCAAGCTGTTGTTGCTTCCGGCCAACTGTGATATTCTCTCGGCGGTGCTGGATTGTTGCATTTGCAAATGGTGCAAGAATTGATAAGATTTTTGATGTCTTGGTCAATGGTAGGCCACCAAACATGTTGCCTGGATAGCTGTTTCATACGAACAATGCCCCAATGTCCTTCGTGCAGGAGCTGCAGAATATGGGCGCGAAGATCGGCTGGTATAATTACACGACTGGCATCTGTGTGTAAACAAAGTAGTTGTTGGTTAGTGGTGATTGCAAACCTACGATTGAAATATGGCAACAAATCGTTTTGACTCTGTTGAAGTTTTTCTGGCCAGCCTTTAGTGACGAATTGTAGGACTTGTTTGAGAACTTTGTCGTTGCTTAAGTGTTTGTGAATTGTGTCAGCATTAATGGGCGGTGACGATTCAAGAACCGTGTTGCAGGCTTCCTCTTCTTTGTCGAAGTCTGAGTCCATACCTACTGGAAGGCGTGAAAGAGCATCGGCGTTGCCATGTGCTGCTGTGGCACGATATTGAATCTCAAAGGTGTATGCCATAAGAATGATAGCCCAACGTTGTAACCTATTTGATGTCATCGAAGGAAGATGCTTGCCTGGATTGAAAATAGTTACAAGCGGCTTGTGATCTGTTATCAACGTAAATTTTCTTCCATATAAATATTGGTGAAATCGTTTTACTCCAAAGATTATAGAAAGTCCTTCCTTTTCGATTTGGCTGTATTTCACCTGGTGCTTGTCTAAAGTTTTTGAAGCGAAGGCTATTGGTCTTTCTGTGCCGTTATGTTGACGATGGGAAAGCACTACTCCAATACCAAACGATGATGCATCAGTTGCAAGTATTAGCGGTAAATTTTCGTCGAAGTGGGCTAGTTGCGTTGCATTGATAATGTGCGACTTTAAATCCGTAAATGCTTGTTGCTGCTGAGGTCCAAACGTGTAGTCTACATTTTTCTGCGAAGTTGGTTCATGGGAGCAGCCAATTGCGAATAATTTGGAATAAAGTTGCAATAGTAATTTACTTTACCCATAAATGCTTCCAATTGCTGCAGATTCTCAGGAGGTTTCAGTAGTTTAACCGCTTCTAGGCCTGAGCTGTCTGGAAGAATTCCATGTGCGCTAATTCTCCGTCCCAAATATTCAATTTCATCTTTGAAAAAGAAGCATTTCGCCATTTTGCATCTAATTCCATTTTCTTGAAGGATTGCTAGAACTTGGTCTATTCTCTTTAAATGTTCTTCACTGGTCGGCGCTGAGATGATGATGTCATCCAGATAATTTCCACAACCTTCTATCCCCTTTAGAAGTTGCTCTAAATATCTTTGAAAGATTGCTGGTGCGCTGGCTATTCCGTATGGAAGACGCTGATATTGGAAAAGCCCCAGCGGTGTGTTTACGACCATGATTTTCTTGGATTCCTCATCCAGTTCCATTTGTAGATAAGCATCCTTGAGATCTATTTTGCTAAATTGCTTACCGTGACGGATGATATGAAATAGAGATTCTTTTGTAGGCAACGGATACTGTTCCACATCGATTTGTGCGTTTACTGCTTGCTTAAAGTCGCCACAAATCCGAATTGCTCCACCTGGTTTTGGTGCTAGAACAATTGGGGATGCCCAATTGCTGAACTTGACTGGTTTCCATATTCCGGCTTGTGTGAGCCTGTCTGCTTCTGCCTTGAATTGCTCAATTTGTGCGAAAGGAATTTGGCGGCTTTTGTAAAATTTTGGTGTTGCTGACGATTTTAGGACTATGCTGGCTTTGAAGTCTTTGATAGCTCCCATTGCTGACTCAAATACGTCTTTATATTTTTGCAGATGTCACTCACTTCGTTACTGCGCACTTCATTAATGTTCGACACTGGCATTATATCAAACCCGAATGTTTTGAATAAATCCATTCCGAAAAGATTGGTCGAATTTTCCACATTTGCCACAATTATGATTATTTGTTTTTCATTTTTGCCACACTTCGCAACAGTGTGAAGCTCTCCGAGTAACGGAATTGGTGTATGTCCGAATGCATGTAATACTCGCGAGCACTTGTGCAATAGTGGTTTGTTTAAAAGCGCATATGTATTTGAATTAATTACAGAAGCTGTTGCTCCTGAGTCCATTTGAAATGAAATCACTTGTTTAAGTATTTCAAGATCAATGACTTTTTGTTCATTTCACTTTTACTACGCCTGTAATACTGTTCACTGCTTCTACCGCTTCTATTTCGTTTGTTTCGCTTTTGTTTTGTTTTTGGCCTTGGAATCTATTTCGCAACTGTGTTTTGTCTTTCTTTGACATACAGACGACAGCTATATGTCCTTTTCTACCGCACTTATGGCATTCAGCATCGCGAAACTTGCACTTCTCTTTTTGTGAGAATGTCCACAACCCGAGCACGATTTTAATGCGTTTTTGTTTGAGCTGGTAACTCTCGAGTTCTTTGAATACGCGTTTACTGCATTAAGTGGAATATTTTTTCAACATTTTCTTTCAGCGTTGCTACGGTTTTGTCGTTGTCTCATAGGTTTCTGCAACTATGAGCACATCTTCCAGAGTTGGCTGTGACTTCTGAAGAGCAGATGCACGAACTGCATCGTATGGAGTATGTACTATGATCTGATCTCGTATCATTTCATCTACATATTTTGACAAACAACCTTCCGATTTACATACAAACTGACATTCACGAGCGATCCCGCGTAAATCGGCTACCCACTCTCTATGTGTTTGTGAATGTTGCATTCCTCTTTTAAAGAATTCGTACCGAGCTCCCACAATGTGTCGTTTCGTTGTGAAATGATCTGTGAGCTTGTCTGTGAGTTGTTTGTATGTATACGTGTTCAAATTGTTACTGCCGAACAGATTTTTTAAGAGTTCAAATATTGTTACACCACACCACGAAAGAAAATAAGCTTTTGTTTTGATCTGCACTGACCGAATATGCGTTAAAATGTTGCGATAATTGTTCGAGATATGACTCCCAATTTTGTATTTCTTTGTCAAATACATGAAATGGAGGACATAGAGATTCACCCGCGTGGCTTGAATCACTCACACTTGGAGCTGCGTTCTTTTCTAATACTGCCTGCATCCAATTGCGTTGCTGCTCTAATATCGCTGTTGTAAATTCTTGCTGTTGAGCAAGAATTGCTTGTATTAAGTTGTCATCTGCCGGCATCTTGATGAATATCAACGACTACGCGACACGATTTACTTTTGTTTTTCTTCGAATTTTTCTCCTCGTCGCCAATAATGTTGTGTATGCATTGCGTGATGTGTGCATAAGAACTGACTTCATTGAATATGTATGTATAACTAATTGGTGATTACAGAGTTGCCAGATTATTATTAGTATAATAATGTACGATAGTATTATTGTTAGTGAGGAGAGATTTTAAAGTTTTTAATTACAGTATATATAACAGTTTTATATAAGGTAAGTTTATGATAATTGATAATTGATAATTTTAAACGGCTGAAAACAATGACACGCACGGCTGTTCTGCTTTTACTGCTGATCACGACTCCTCCGCTGATATTGCTTCTTGTTCATCCTATCGACTCTGATTTCTGCTCTGCCGGCTACTCGACACTTTCTCACGCCGACTAATCGATATCTGCTCACACCGTGTAGGGTGTCCGTTAATTTTCAATTTGAATTTAAATTGTATGGCGGTATCAATATTTGCGACGCGACTGTTGTGCAAGCTAACAGCTGCTCGCGATAACATCTGCATTCGATGATTGATGCACTCGCCAACAGATGTTAGTATATTATTAATTATTAATCGAGTATTTGCAGGAGTTGGCAGGATCACTTTTGCAATTCACAAAGGTATCGTATTAAATAATATCGATATCTAACTTAGATTAATCAAGCAATATCGATATCCACGCTTAATCTAGGCTAGACCATCTCTTTTCAATTCGAAAGCTACAAAGATAAAGTGTGCGGCAGAAAAATATTAAAAATAAATCTGACGGCATCCGTCACAATATTAAATATTATTATTATTGGTGTTGTTCGGGAGTGCGCACTTTTCAAAGTGCATTGTTTTGACTTTCTTTGGCCTTTTCGTTGGTTTTACAAGGTACGTAGCGAGAAAACCAAATTTCATAATTTTAATTTAGTACCTTTTTCCTGGTGTAGGATATTGTGTGTGTAATCACGTGGCAACGACCACTGTACAGCACAAACCAACTGATCTGCAACTGCAGAGGCCCCGCGCCAAAAGGCGTGGCAACAACTTTGCAAAGGAAGTTGCCACCAAACGCCTAGATATTTGCACTTGAGTCACCAGTTTAGTGACTTAAACACAGCAGGAGGCTGTAGAAGCGGCGGCATGCGTTGCTAAATCGGTTCCAGCAGGAACACAAGCTTCGGATAAACCTTTTGAGAGAGAACGGATTAGCATAAAGCTGATCGTTGCCACTTCTCGTTATCAGTGTGGAAGTTGCGCCATGCGCTGCTGAGGCTGCGCGTATCTGACGCAGACTCGTTGCTACGACTCGCTGCTATGTGTTGCCGAGCCTGCACCACTCGTCGGCATTGAGATCTTTGCCGCCACTCGTCGTCGCATCTCTTATTGGATGTTGTGTTGACAGTGCGATTGCCACTGGAGGCCACTGCCGACTTTCGTTGCTGCTTCTAACGCCGCCGATAGTGCTATTGCACTCGCCGCCGCCTTTGTTGCTGTTGTTTCTTTTCTCGTATATAATTTTTCTTTGCCATACAAAATGTTCAACAATATAACGTAAATTCAATTAAAAGTCATATTGAAATGTAATTCCTATTTAAATATTATATTTGAATTTTATATTTAGTATTATATTTTAAGTTAGATATAATCAAATAGTAAGTCCTCATATGGGTATGGTATGAATACAATATTATATCAAAGCTGTTATATATTCTAATCCCTTTTGAAGTTCACCCAGCCCAGGCCTGTCAACATCGATGCAGTATAAAAAAACAGCGTATAAAGAGTATGTGTAAGTACGGCATAGCCGCATCGAAATCATTTGTAAAACGGGGTCGCTGATACGCACACAAGCAAGGGCGCCGATCACTGATAAATACATACATTTCTAATTACGCCGTTTGATGCTTAAATTTGTTGGCAATTTTACGCTGAACTTTTTCGTCGCTATATCCGGTTGAATTCTGAAAAATTTCGTCGGTATAAGCGGTTAGTCGCTAAAAGCGGAGACGTTGTAAGCGGAGGCGCTTTCATATAAGTTTGTATGGGGACCAACCAAGCCATCGAGTTTTCGTCGTAATAACCGGTCGGACGCTATAAGCGGAGTCGTTATAACCGGATTCTACTGTATGTATATTCTTGATCAGCGTCAACAGCCGAGACGAAGTTATTAAAAAATAATTTTGTATGGGCAAAAGCTTTCTATGTATGTGTTGTATATACATGCTCGCCTCTATATTTGTATCTGTATGAAAGAGGCACTACGATAGCTCTATTCGTAGAGTGCAAGCATATTACTGTTGCGGTAGTCGGGGACTCGGGTTCGAGCCCGCTCGGGGTTCCAAATTTTTTATATCCGCTACCCATAGGGTAGAAGGGTATTATAACTTTGTGCCGGCAGGAAATGTATGTAACAGGTAGAAGGAGGCATCTCCGACCCTATAAAGTATGTATATTCTTGATCAGCGTCAACAGCCGAGACGATCTAGCCATGTCCGTCTGTCCGTCCGTCCGTATGAACACCTTGATCTCAGAGACTATAAGAGATAGAGCTATAATTTTTTCGACAGCATTTGTTATGTTTGCACGCAGATCAAGTTTGTTTCAAATTTTTGCCACGCCCACTTCCGCCCCGCAAATCAAAAAATCGAATAACAAGCGTAATTGTAACGCTAGAGTTGCGAGTTTTGGTATATACAATAATAACTATAGCATTTAAGATTGCTGAAAATTTGGTTGCGATCAGATAAAAATTGTAGAAGTTATTAAAGAAATAGTTCTGTATGGGCAAAAACGCTTTCTATGTATGTGTTGTATGTATGCGTATACGTATACGTACATGCTCGCCTCTATATTTGTATCTGTACGAAAGTGGCACTGCGATAGCTCTATTGGTAGAGTGCAAGAATATTACTGTTGCGGTAGTCGGGGACTCGGGTTCGAGCCCGCTCGGGGTACAAAATTTTTTTTTATATACCCGGTACACATAGGGTAGATGGGTATTATAACTTTGTGCCGGCAGGAAATGTATGTAACAGGTAGAAGGAGGCATCTCCGACCCTATAAAGTATATATATTCTTGATCAGCGTCAACAGCCGAGACGATCTAGCCATGTCCGTCTGTCCGTATGAACACCTAGATCTCAGAGACTATAAGAGATAGAGCTATAATTTTTTCGACAGCATTTGTTATGTTTGCACGCAGATCAAGTTTGTTTCAATTTTTGCCACGCCCACTTCCGCCCCGCAAAACAAAAAATCGAATAACAAGCGTAATTGTAACGCTAGAGTTGCGAATTTTGGTATATACAATAATAACTATAGCATTTAAGATTGCTGAAAATTTGGTTGCGATCAGATAAAAATTGTAGAAGTTATTAAAGAAATAGTTTTGTATGGGCAAAAACGCTTTCTATGTATGTGTTGTATGTATGCGTATACGTATATACATGCTCGCCTCTATATTTGTATCTGTATGCAAGAGGCACTGCGATAGCTTTATTGGTAGAGTGCAAGCATATTACTGTTGCGGTAGTCGGGGACTCGGGTTCGAGCCCGCTCGGGGTACACAATTTTTTTTATACCTGCTACCCATAGGGTAGAAGGGTATTATAACTTTGTGCCGGCAGGAAATGTATGTAGCATGTAGAAGGAGGCATCTCCGACCCTATAAAGTATGTATATTCTTGATCAGCGTCAACAGCCGAGACGATCTAACCATGTCCGTCTGTCCGTCTGTCCGTATGAACAAACAGATCTCAGAGACTATAAGAGATAGAGCTATAATTTTTTTCGACACCATTTGTTATGTTTGCACGCAGATCAAGTTTGTTTCAAATTTTTGCCACGCCCACTTCCGCCCCCGCAAATAACAAGCGTAATTGTAACGGTAGAGTTGCGAATTTTGGTATATACAATAATAACTATAGCATTTAAGATTGCTGAAAATTTGGTTGCGATCAGATAAAAATTGTAGAAGTTATTAAAGAAATAGTTTTGTATGGGCAAAAATGCTTTCTATGTATGTGTTGTATGTATGCGTATACGTATATACATGCTCGCCTCTATATCTGTATCTGTATGAAGGAGGCACTGCGATAGCTCTATTGGTAGAGTGCAAGCATATTACTGTTGCGGTAGTCGGGGACTCGGGTTCGAGCCCGCTCGGGGTTCCAAATTTTTTTATATCCGCTACCCATAGGGTAGAAGGGTATTATAACTTTGTGCCGGCAGGAAATGTATGTAACAGGTAGAAGGAGGCATCTCCGACCCTATAAAGTATGTATATTCTTGATCAGCGTCAACAGCCGAGACGATCTAGCCATGTCCGTCTGTCCGTCCGTCCGTATGAACACCTTGATCTCAGAGACTATAAGAGATAGAGCTATAATTTTTTCGACAGCATTTGTTATGTTTGCACGCAGATCAAGTTTGTTTCAAATTTTTGCCACGCCCACTTCCGCCCCGCAAATCAAAACAATCGAATAACAAGCGTAATTGTAACGCTAGAGTTGCGAATTTTGGTATATACAATAATAACTATAGCATTTAAGATTGCTGAAAATTTGGTTGCGAGCTGATAAAAATTGTAGAAGTTATTAAAGAAATAGTTTTGTATGGGCAAAAACGCTTTCTATGTATGTGTTGTATGTATGCGAATTAAGAACAAGGGTTCTCTTGAGTTCTAAAAAATATAACCGCGAGCAGAGCTCGACTTATTTATTTGATTTCGATTTTAAAACTAAACATTAATTATTATTTGCTAAAACATGAAGACACCTCTGCTGGTTGTTCTGCTGGCGGCGCTGCTCCGTCGTACCCAATGCTACTTTGTTGTTGCTCCCGTTTCCGTTGTAATTGCAGTCATTGCAATTACCATTGCTGGCTCGTGGCTGTTGTTGTTGTCATTGCCGTATCCGCTAGCTTTTAGAGGATCGGGTTACCGTCTGGTTCCCAGACGTTAGTGACCGAAATCTCGCTGACGCAGCGCACGTGTCGTTGGTTATGCGCTGCGGTGTTCCGTAACTTCTAGTTCGGAGCAACCAACTCTGGTGTTAACTCCTCCCCTTTAAACGCGTACGTCCTCGGACGCAATGTAGAAGCGTTTTTGGGTTCCATTGCTTGGTGTTTCGCCTTTCTGTATCTCTGTGGTTTTCTGCTCTTGGAGTGGACTTGAGTTTCCATACCAATATAGCCAGTATAGTGAAAGTTATCACCAATATGCCAGAAAGTGCGAAGCTGATGGAATTTGCCTTAAAGTTGTTAGTTCGTAGCGTATCCAGTCTTCGAGTGTTGTTGATGTTAAGTTCTTCTAACATCTGTAGCGTTAGTACTTCCTCGGCTTTGGTTTTTCTGCCATCATCTGGAAGAGTGGTGGAATCGCTTCTGCATATCTTGCCTCGCCAGCTTCATATTCGTCATCGCCAATTCTTATTGTGGAGTTTTCGAATTGTATGAGGTAGCTTCCTTTCAGATCTACTTCATCTTGGTCTATTTGTATGCTGCCAGTGTAGTCATTTAACAGAATTGTACCCGTCAAAATTTCTTCATGGTCTGGAACATGTTGGCTATTTACTGTATTGCAGTAGGGTCTTGTGTGGTTTAACAAAGGAGTCATACAAGTATCGTTACTTAAATCTATGATATTATCTCTATGACAAATGATTTTATCGTTATGGGATTCGCAATCATAATATTTTCATACTTAATTACGTTTATAACCTTGTCTTTTTTGTTGGTTTTATTTTCATTGCGGTACAAAGTTGATTTCCTAATAGTGGAATGCTTACCATGTACAACATTTCTTTGCCATTTGAGGCTATTTTTAATTTTGCAAATTCTAATAGTTCTTCGACGTTTACAAACATTATTTTTTTTTTCGTTTTCTAGTATTTGTTCAATTTTTTTTCAATTGCGGTCCGGCGTGCCATGCTTAGTTCATTTATTCTAACCATTTCTATTGTTGTTTTCAGGCTGTTCCTAGGAAATCTATGGATCTTGTCATTCTTTTCTTAGGTTTTAGTCGACGCAAATCGATTTTTATTTTTCTAAGTTCGTATTCTAAGAATGGGAAAAGCTGATGATTTTGGCTCACATTTTTCAATGTTTCTTCTAGTTTCCATGCAGTGTTTTCGTATTCTTCTATCTTGAAAACATGGATTACTCTGAATGCGCCATTCTGAATTGCTGCTACTCCAGTCTTGATAGGAATCAACTGAGAATTTGAATAGTCTAGGATTGTGGCCAACCCGTGACATAACGGTAAGAAAAATCTGTAAACGGATATTATGTTTTGATATTATTTTTATGTACTAGTTTGCCTGATTGTGTTTTTATTGTTGTGTTTCTGTCTTCTGAAACTATTTCTTTTTGAATTTTGGTGATAATTTTGATCCTAACCTTTTATCTATTCTGACGTAAATAACTTCTCCTTTCGTATAAGTTTTTATTAGTTTCTTTTTGAATTGTGGTATAATAAATCTTCTTCTTGTTTTCTTTTTATTTCGTTGCTGATCTGATTCCTAGCTTGTTCTAGTTCTTGTGGATCTGTTATTGTTCTTGTTCCGAAGAACACCTCAATTGGTTTCTTCTTGGTAGTGGAATGAATTGAACCGTTGTACTCCTGTACTGCTTTGAAAATTAAACTCTCGAAATCGATTGAATCATTTTCTTTTTAAAACACCTCATTATTTCTGTGAGAGTAGAATGGAATCTTTCCACTTGTCCATTACTTGTGGAGTGATAAGGTGGTGTCGTATATACTTCTGCTTTGAGCTGATCTTTTAGTAGAAATTTAATGGAAGCCGCGTTCAATGCTTTTTCGTTATCCATTATAACTAATCGTGGCATGCCGAATGCTATCATAATTTCGCGTAAGGGATGCTTTAGATCTTCGGACGCTTTTGACTTCAGTATCTTTACTTGGGCGTATTTCGAGAATTTGTCTATGGCTGTGAGTACTACTTGTTTTGAGTTAGATAAAGGTCTATGTGAATTATTTCACCGGGGTATTTGGGTATTGGTGTTGATTGAATTTCCCCTGTTGTGGATGTCTGTCATATTTAGTGAGTTTGCATGTTTCACATTTCTTTACTATTGACTTGATTTTCTTAGCTAATCCCGGAATGAAGTATTTGTTTAAAATTTGCTGTTTATTTTCTGTTGCGTTTCTGTGTGCTCGTACATGTTCTTTGGTTCCTATCTCATTCTGTTCATCTTTGTTTGGGACATCTATTACTCGTCTCCAGGTGTATCTTATTTTATAATTAGAAAAATGGTTAGGGTATATTTCCTGAATTTGGCCCAATAATCTTTCTGAGGTGAATAATCCATTTACTATTTTGGGGTCTAGTCTTTCTTTTAAAATTTTGATTAAGTCGTTATCTGTGTAGTGTGTTTTAGAAACTATGTGTCTATGATAACTCGGGAATGGTAATTCAAATGTGTAGGAATCTTTATCTGAAGTTAATAGAAAAAGTTGATTTTTGAATACATTAATTGGAGCTTCTACCCCTTGAATGAGGTTGTGTGAGGAACTTTCGTCGCTGTGGACTGTTGCGGCGGAGCTCTCTGTATAAAAGATTGGTGGATTTCGTGATAATGCGTCTGCTACCACGTTTGATGTTCCGGGCTTGTACCTAAGCTCATGGTTAAACTCTTCGAGATAGCTTTTCCATCTCTTAAGCTTTCCATTATGATTTTTATTGCTGAGTGCGAAAGTCAGGGGTTGATGATCGGTGAAGATTATAACCTTTGAAGTGCCATATAGGTACATGCGAAGGTTCTGCAAAGCCCATACTATAGCTAGCATTTCTTTTCATTAGCTGCATAATTTTCTTCGGTTTTAGTGAGGGTACGCGATATGAAAGTAATGGGTTTACCTTCTTGTTCTAATACCGCTCCTATAGCAAAATTAGAGGCATCAGTTGTTAGATGAAATTCCTTTTTGAAGTCAGGATAAGCTAGTAACACGTCATCTGAGGTGAGTGTTCGTTTTATTTTATCGAATGACTCAATTGCCTCATTGTCCAATGTCACTTTAACCTTGCGTGAGGCGTTTTTTCGAGTCTACCTTGTTCTCCTCTTAAAAGTGTAGTGAGAGGTTTTGCTAACTTTGCATAGTCCCTTATAAATCTTCTATAATAACCAGATAATCCTAAAAATGATCGTAGATCTTTTAGTGTTTGTGGCATGGGGAAATCCTGTATTGCTTTAACTTTGTCGATATTGGTTCTTATTCCTTCCGCTGAGATAGTGAAACCCAAGAAGTTAACTTCTTTTTGAAGAACTCGCACTTGTCGAGTTGAACTTTCATATTCGCATCTTGTAGAGTCGTGAAGACTTTCTCTAAATCGTTGGCATGATCGGTTTCAGTTTTGCTGAACACAATTATATCATCGATGTAAACATAGCATATCTTGCTAGTGTGGTCTCTTAAGATATCGTCTAATGTGCGTTGGAATATTGAAGGTGAATTCTTAAGACCGAATGGTAGTCTCGTGAACTCAAATTTCCCTCCGTTAACAGCGAATGCTGTTTTTCTATATCTCTTTCGGACAATGGAATTTGGTGAAAACCACTTTTCAGATCTAAAACTGAAAAGAATTTGTTTTCGCCTAATTGTGCGATTATTTCGCCTATTTCTGGGATCGGGTAACGATCCGGGATGGTTACGTTATTAAGTTTTCGGTAGTCAATAACTACTCTAAACTTCTTTTACCAGATGCGTCTATCTTTTTGGCACCACCCAAACGGGTGCATTATACGGAGACCGTGAAGGTCTAATTATACCATCTCGTAGCAATTCTTGGATTTGGGTTTCTACTTCTGTTCGTAATGAAGCGGGGTATGGGTAATGTTTGCTGTACACAGGGGTGTCGGAATTAGTTCTAATTTCACCAACAACTCTTGTTGTGTAGGTCAGTTTCTTGTCTGGGTTCGCGAATAATTCGGAGTAATTGTTTGTTAGTTGAGACATAGTTTGTTTTGTAAGGGTGTCATATGATCGGACCGAATGTTGATGCTGTTCACTGCTTGTGTTTTAGTTGAAGAATTTTGATTTTTCGTCCGCCCTTTATGATCAGAGTGTCGGTTCTTATATCAACTATTGCGTCCAGTTGTTTTAATGTGTCATTCCCTATAATGCCATGGAATGTTTTCAATGTGGGTAATATAAAAATTTAAATGTCAGGTTTTTGAGACCAAAAGATTTAAGAGTGTATGGTGTGTTATTTCTATTTTTCCTCCTACTGAGTTTGCAAAGAATGAGTTGTTATTGATCTTCGGGTTCTTCACTAAATGGGGTTGGACATAGTTCTGATTAGAGCCTGTATCTATTAAAAATTTTAATTTGCTTCCGTCCCTCATTACGCATTGGATATACGGCAGTGAGGAACTATTTAATCTAAAAATAGACGTCTGCTGCGTCTGATGGGTTTGTTTCAAAACCATATTCTTCTTCTATTGGATTCTGATCATCCCAATCAGTTAATCCTTCTAGTCCTACTTGCTCAAAATATTCTTGTTCCTCGTCAGCATTTGCTACGTCTTCTGGTTCACCTTCGAAGGCACCAGTTTCGATATTGAAATGCCTTTGCAATTTCTGCGGTGGCCCATTGTGTACAGACATAGGTGGACGCTTCCCATTCATGTCATTATTATGAGGTCTATTCATATAGTTGACATGCCTAGTTCGAATGGATGGATCTACTTCCATTGGGACAGGTTTGGGCTCTGGTTTTTGAGCAATTGGGCGTGGTGGTGGAGCGAAACTTGGTCTATACAAAGCTCCCTGTTGTATTGGTGGAGCGTATTGTCGTTGAGGGAATGGTACGTTATAGCTCTGTTGAGGAACCGTATTGGTCCAAGATGATTGTGGTCGAGTTCCCAAGTTGGTCTTATAACAGGTGGATAGTATAAGTTTGGTTCAAATTTGTGTCCATTGTTAGGCAATTGGTAGGTTGGTTTCGAATTAGATTGCCTGAAGTTATGTTGTATTTGTCTAGGTGGTAGTGGAGGTGGCAATTGCCGAGATCTAGGAGCAAAAGAGTTTCGATGCTCCTGGTTTTCTACCAAGCTGCACAGGTGCAGAGCATGGCTCAGATCTCTTGGCTCTTTAATGGCCAATAATCGTGGCATATCGCCGTTCAGGCCGCGCATAAAAGTGTCTAATGCTTTGTCACGATACGTATTGGTCAAAGTTCTGATTACTTCAGGGATTCCTCTTGTGCACTTATTTGGTTGAGTATTAGAGACAAATGATGATACACAACTCTGTAATATTCAGTTACAGTCATACGGCCTTGCGTCAGTGAAAACATCTGATAATCTAGAGTTTTCAAATCACGCTTGTCAGCAAAGTGCGCTGTGAGGCACTTAGATATTGCCTTCCAGTTAAGAGGAGTGTTGTAGGAATTCAACACCGCTTCTGCCTCATCAACAATCTTATTTCGGATTGCGACCATGAGAAGGTAGTATCTATGTGTGTTTTCTTGCCCTTCATAAAGAGCAAGAACTCTTTCGACATTCTTTTTCCAGCTGCCGAACATTGTTCTATCCCCAGAGAATTCCCTAATCAATCGAACGGTATCCGGTACCTTATCTTTTTCTTCTCCTAGGCCGGGTCTAACAACTGGTAGATCTAATAAGAGTTCTGGTCTTTCTTCAGTATTAACCGCTTGCCTTATAATTCTACCATCTCTAAGTACTTCATTGATAATTCCTGTTATAGCTTCCCTAAGTTCTGGACTGGTAACTGGAGTACTAGTCCTTGGCCTGTTTTGGATCGGTTGTCCTATTTGAAGGTTACTAATTGATTCGGCTAAATCTTCTGCTGTCGCCATTGTCTTGGTTTTGAAGTTTTTAATCGGAAAAACAGTTTTACTATTTTGTCTTGATCACGAAATTAATTATTAAAAAAATGTATTCTTGTTTGTAAATTACTTAATAATTAACTTATAGTTTAATTCTTTGTTTTAGATTTTATGAAAGTTTACGTTATTCTTGAACTTACTAAAATAATTGATTTATCAATATACTTTCAAAGTTTTAGATTTCGTTAAGAAAAATTTGGTTAAGTTACTTAATTTAGATTCGTTTTACTATAAAATTTTCCTTTGATTTGTTTTGCTTTTGATTCTTTGTTTCTTTTCGTTTTACTTTAGATTCGTTACGTTACTTAGTTTAGATTCGTTTTAATATAAAATTTTCTTTTAAATTTCTTTTGTTTTTGATTCTTTGTTTCTTTTTGTTTTCTCTTTGATTGATTCTTGTTTCTTATTTCACTTAATGTCTACGCTTACAGTTCTATTAACATCTCGGCGAATCTTCCGCGCTGGTCCTCTGGATGAATCCCGTTTGTCCCGCGTTGAGTAGCGATGGGGTACTTCTTACACTTGGGTGACTTGGGTTCCTCGGGCACACTTAGCACGCGGTGTCCTACGGACTGACACTATAGGACGTCGGCGATAAAAGTTTTGGCCTGATCTAGGTAATGACGCGACACTTTTTCCACTTATTTATTCGGGGAGTCTAAACCGCTTATCGAGCTTTGTGGCAACTTGTGGCACTTTACTTTGCACGATCACTGTTCACGAGTTTCATTGGGTTTTGCGCGATTGGTCTGTCAACTACCTTTCGATCAGGTCCCTGCTCGGGCGCCAATTAAGAACAAGGGTTCTCTTGAGTTCTAAAAAATATAACCGCGAGCAGAGCTCGACTTATTTATTTGATTTCGATTTTAAAACTAAACATTAATTATTATTTGCTAAAACATGAAGACACCTCTGCTGGTTGTTCTGCTGGCGGCGCTGCTCCGTCGTACCCAATGCTACTTTGTTGTTGCTCCCGTTTCCGTTGTAATTGCAGTCATTGCAATTACCATTGCTGGCTCGTGGCTGTTGTTGTTGTCATTGCCGTATCCGCTAGCTTTTAGAGGATCGGGTTACCGTCTGGTTCCCAGACGTTAGTGACCGAAATTCGCTGACGCAGCGCACGTGTCGTTGGTTATGCGCTGCGGTGTTCCGTAACTTCTAGTTCGGAGCAACAAACTCTGGTGTTAACTTGCGTATACGTATATACATGCTCGCCTCTATATCTGTATCTGTATGAAGGAGGCACTGCGATAGCTCTATTGGTAGAGTGCAAGCATATTACTGTTGCGGTAGTCGGGGACTCGGGTTCGAGCCCGCTCGGGGTACAACATTTTTTATACCCGCTACCCATAGGGTAGAAGGGTATTATAACTTTGTGCCGGCAGGAAATGTATGTAACAGGTAGAAGGAGGCATCTCCGACCCTATAAAGTACAGTAGATTCCGGTTATAACGACTTTCAAGGGACCGACCATTTTACGTCGTTATAACCGGAGGACGCACTAACCGGAAGGAGCAAAACTAATTTGTTTTTGTTTATTTTATGGTTGCCAGTTCGTAATAGGCTTCTAAAATAAAACAAATACATTTTTAAATAAAAAAAAGTTTTTTGAGACATTTTGCGGGTGTAATGCACAAGTGGTTGAGCTTAAACTAAATGACCTCTTCATTGCGCATTTTGTGCATTTTGCGCATTAACTCACATTTGGCGAAATTACGCATTCAAAAGCAGAAAAACTATAAATATAACGGAATAGGCTATGTGCATTTTGCGCATTAACTCACATTTGGCGAAATTACGCATTCAAAAGCAGAAAAACTATAAATATAACGGAATAGGCTATGTGGTCTGCACACGCACGCTGTAAACATTTGTGTGACGTCAGCATTGCACTTCGACTGTCTCTCTCTAACAGCAGCGTTGCTAAGGCGAAGGGTAAGACTGACAGAGAGTAGTAAGAGTCTAAGAGCTTCGTGTCGCTGATACGCACACAAGCAAGGGCGCCGATCACTGATAAATACATACATTTCTAATTACGCCGTTTGATGCTTAAATTTGTTGGCAATTTTACGCTGAATTTTTATACCCGCTATATCCGGTTGAATTCTGAAAAATGTATGTAACAGGTAGAAGGAGGCATCTCCGACCCTATAAAGTTTGTATATACCAACCAAGCCATCGATCAGCGTCAAATAGCCGGTCGGACGATATAGCCATTGTCCGTCTCTACTGTCTGATCAGCGTCAACAGCCGAGACGATCTGTCCGTCTGTCCGTCTGTCCGTATGAACACCTAGATCTCAGAGACTATAAGAGATAGAGCTATAATTTTTTTCGACAGCATTTGTTATGTTTGCACGCAGATCAAGTTTGTTTCAAATTTTTGCCACGCCCACTTCCGCCCCCGCAAATAACAAGCGTAATTGTAACGCTAGAGTTGCGAATTTTGGTATATACAATAATAACTAAAGCATTTAAGATTGCTGAAAATTTGGTTGCGATCAGATAAAAATTGTAGAAGTTATTAAAGAAATAGTTTTGTATGGGCACAAACGCTTTCTATGTATGACTTGTATGTATGCGTATACGTATATACATGCTCGCCTCTATATTTGTATCTGTATGCAAGAGGCACTGCGATAGCTCTATTGGTAGAGTGCAAGCATATTACTGTTGCGGTAGTCGGGGACTCGGGTTCGAGCCCGCTCGGGGTACAAAATTTTTTTATATACCCGCTACCCATAGGGTAGAAGGGTATTATAACTTTGTGCCGGCAGGAAATGTATGTAACAGGTAGAAGGAGGCATCTCCGACCCTATAAAGTATGTATATTCTTGATCAGCGTCAACAGCCGAGACGATCTAGATCTCATGTCCGACAGCATTTGTTATCTTGATCAGCGTAACAGCCGAGACGATCTAACCATGTCCGTCTGTCCGTATGAACACCTAGATCTCAGAGACTATAAGAGATAGAGCTATAATTTTTTTCGACAGCATTTGTTATGTTTGCACGCACATCAAGTTTGTTTCAAATTTTTGCCACGCCCACTTCCGCCCCCGCAAATAACAAGCGTAATTGTAACGCTAGAGTTGCGAATTTTGGTATATACAATAATAACTATAGCATTTAAGATTGCTGAAAATTTGGTTGCGATCAGATAAAAATTGTAGAAGTTATTAAAGAAATAGTTTTGTATGGGCACAAACGCTTTCTATGTATGACTTGTATGTATGCGTATACGTATATACATGCTCGCCTCTATATTTGTATCTGTATGCAAGAGGCACTGCGATAGCTCTATTGGTAGAGTGCAAGCATATTACTGTTGCGGTAGTCGGGGACTCGGGTTCGAGCCCGCTCGGGGTACAAAATTTTTTTTATATACCCGCTACCCATAGGGTAGAAGGGTATTATAACTTTGTGCCGGCAGGAAATGTATGTAACAGGTAGAAGGAGGCATCTCCGACCCTATAAAGTATGTATATTCTTGATCAGCGTAAGACGATCTAACCGGTTGTCCGTCTGTCCGTATGAACACCTAGATCTCAAAACTAATTTGTTTTTGTTTATTTTATGGTTGCCAGTTCGTAATAGGCTTTAAAATAAAACAAATACATTTTTAAATAAAAAAGTTTTTGAGACATTTTGCGGGTGTAATGCACAAGTGGTTGAGCTTAAACTAAATGACCTCTTCATTGCGCATTTTGTGCATTTTGCGCATTAACTCACATTTGGCGAAATTACGCATTCAAAAAGCAGAAAAACTATAAATATAACGGAATAGGCTATGTGCATTTTGCGCATTAACTCACATTTGGCGAAATTACGCATTCAAAAGCAGAAAAACTATAAATATAACGGAATAGGCTATGTGGTCTGCACACGCACGCTGTAAACATTTGTGTGACGTCAGCATTGCACTTCGACTGTCTCTCTCTAACAGCAGCGTTGCTAAGGCGAAGGGTAAGACTGACAGAGAGTAGTAAGAGTCTAAGAGCTTCGTGTCGCTGATACGCACACAAGCAAGGGCGCCGATCACTGATAAATACATACATTTCTAATTACGCCGTTTGATGCTTAAATTTGTTGGCAATTTTACGCTGAATTTTTATACCCGCTACCCATAGGGTAGAAGGGTATTATAACTTTGTGCCGGCAGGAAATGTATGTAACAGGTAGAAGGAGGCATCTCCGACCCTATAAAGTATGTATATTCTTGATCAGCGTCAACAGCCGAGACGATCTAGCCATGTCCGTCTGTCCGTCCGTCCGTATGAACACCTAGATCTCAGAGACTATAAGAGATAGAGCTATAATTTTTTTCGACAGCATTTGTTATGTTTGCACGCAGATCAAGTTTGTTTCAAATTTTTGCCACGCCCACTTCCGCCCCCAAATCAAATAATCGAATAACAAGCGTAATTGTAACGCTAGAGTTGCGAATTTTGGTATATACAATAATAACTATAGCATTTAAGATTGCTGAAAATTTGGTTGCGATCAGATAAAAATTGTAGAAGTTATTAAAGAAATAGTTTTGTATGGGCACAAACGCTTTCTATGTATGACTTGTATGTATGCGTATACGTATATACATGCTCGCCTCTATATTTGTATCTGTATGCAAGAGGCACTGCGATAGCTCTATTGGTAGAGTGCAAGCATATTACTGTTGCGGTAGTCGGGGACTCGGGTTCGAGCCCGCTCGGGGTACAAAATTTTTTTTATATACCCGCTACCCATAGGGTAGAAGGGTATTATAACTTTGTGCCGGCAGGAAATGTATGTAACAGGTAGAAGGAGGCATCTCCGACCCTATAAAGTATGTATATTCTTGATCAGCGTCAACAGCCGAGACGATCTAGCCATGTCCGTCTGTCCGTCTATTCGTATGAACACCTAGATCTCAGAGACTATAAGAGATAGAGCTATAATTTTTTTCGACAGCATTTGTTATGTTTGCACGCAGATCAAGTTTGTTTCAAATTTTTGCCACGCCCACTTCCGCCCCCGCAAATCAAAAATCGAATAACAAGCGTAATTGTAACGCTAGAGTTGCGAATTTTGGTATATACAATATAACTATAGCATTTATGATTGCTGAAAATTTGGTTGCGATCAGATAAAAATTGTAGAAGTTATTAAAGAAATAGTTTTGTATGGGCAAAAACGCTTTCTATGTATGTGTTGTATGTATGCGTATACGTATATACATGCTCGCCTCTATATCTGTATCTGTATGAAGGAGGCACTGCGATAGCTCTATTGGTAGAGTGCAAGCATATTACTGTTGCGGTAGTCGGGGACTCGGGTTCGAGCCCGCTCGGGGTACAACATTTTTTTATATACCCGCTACCCATAGGGTAGAAGGGTATTATAACTTTGTGCCGGCAGGAAATGTATGTAACAGGTAGAAGGAGGCATCTCCGACCCTATAAAGTATGTAGATTCCGGTTATAACGACTTTCAAGGGACCGACCATTTTACGTCGTTATAACCGGAGGACGCACTAACCGGAAGGAGCAAAAGCTAATTTGTTTTTGTTTATTTTATGGTTGCCAGTTCGTAATAGGCTTCTAAAATAAAACAAATACATTTTAAATAAAAAAAATTTTTTTTTTGAATGACAAGTTTTGATTGTAAACGCACGCAGTTGTATGAATTTAATGGTACGCATTCAAAAGCAGAAAAACTATAAATATAACGGAATAGGCTATGTGGTCTGCACACGCACGCTGTAAACATTTGTGTGACGTCAGCATTGCACTTCGACTGTCTCTCTCTAACAGCAGCGTTGCTAAGGCGAAGGGTAAGACTGACAGAGAGTAGTAAGAGTCTAAGAGCTTCGTGTCGCTGATACGCACACAAGCAAGGGCGCCGATCACTGATAAATACATACATTTCTAATTACGCCGTTTGATGCTTAAATTTGTTGGCAATTTTACGCTGAATTTTTTATACCCGCTACCCATAGGGTAGAAGGGTATTATAACTTTGTGCCGACAGGAAATGTATGTAACAGGTAGAAGGAGGCATCTCCGACCCTATAAAGTATATATATTCTTGATCAGCGTCAACAGCCGAGACGATCTAGCCATGTCCGTCTGTCCGTCTGTGTGTCTGTCCGTCTGTCCGTCCGTCCGTATGAACACCTAGATCTCAGAGACTATAAGAGATAGAGCTATAATTTTTTCGACAGCATTTGTTATGTTTGCACGCAGATCAAGTTTGTTTCAAATTTTTGCCACGCCCACTTCCGCCCCGCAAATCAAAAAATCGAATAACAAGCGTAATTTTAAAGCTAGAGTTGCGAATTTTGGTATATACAATAATAACTATAGCAGTTATGATTCCTGAAAATTTGGTTGCGATCAGATAAAAATTGTAGAAGTTATTAAAGAAATAGTTTTGTATGGGCACAAACGCTTTCTATGTATGACTTGTATGTATGCGTATACGTATATACATGCTCGCCTCTATATTTGTATCTGTATGCAAGAGGCACTGCGATAGCTCTATTGGTAGAGTGCAAGCATATTACTGTTGCGGTAGTCGGGGACTCGGGTTCGAGCCCGCTCGGGGTACAAAATTTTTTTATATACCCGCTACCCATAGGGTAGAAGGGTATTATAACTTTGTGCCGGCAGGAAATGTATGTAACAGGTAGAAGGAGGCATCTCCGACCCTATAAAGTATGTATATTCTTGATCAGCGTCAACAGCCGAGACGATCTAACCATGTCCGTCTGTCCGTCTGTCCGTATGAACACCTAGATCTCAGAGACTATAAGAGATAGAGCTATAATTTTTTTCGACAGCATTTGTTATGTTTGCACGCAGATCAAGTTTGTTTCAAATTTTTGCCACGCCCACTTCCGCCCCGCAAATAACAAGCGTAATTGTAACGCTAGAGTTGCGAATTTTGGTATATACAATAATAACTATAGCATTTATGATTGCTGAAAATTTGGTTGCGATCAGATAAAAATTGTAGAAGTTATTAAAGAAATAGTTTTGTATGGGCACAAACGCTTTCTATGTATGACTTGTATGTATGCGTATACGTATATACATGCTCGCCTCTATATTTGTATCTGTATGCAAGAGGCACTGCGATAGCTCTATTGGTAGAGTGCAAGCATATTACTGTTGCGGTAGTCGGGGACTCGGGTTCGAGCCCGCTCGGGGTACAAAATTTTTTTATATACCCGCTACCCATAGGGTAGAAGGGTATTATAACTTTGTGCCGGCAGGAAATGTATGTAACAGGTAGAAGGAGGCATCTCCGACCCTATAAAGTATGTATATTCTTGATCAGCGTCAACAGCCGAGACGATCTAACCATGTCCGTCTGTCCGTATGAACACCTAGATCTCAGAGACTATAAGAGATAGAGCTATAATTTTTTTCGACACCATTTGTTATGTTTGCACGCAGATCAAGTTTGTTTCAAATTTTTGCCACGCCCACTTCCGCCCCGCAAATCAAAAATCGAATAACAAGCGTAATTGTAACGCTAGAGTTGCGAATTTTGGTATATACAATATAACTATAGCATTTAAGATTGCTGAAAATTTGGTTGCGATCAGATAAAAATTGTAGAAGTTATTAAAAAATAGTTTTGTATGGGCAAAAACGCTTTCTATGTATGTGTTGTATGTATGCGTATACGTATATACATACATTCTCTATATTTGTATCTGTATGCAAGAGGCACTGCGATAGCTCTATTGGTAGAGTGCAAGCATATTACTGTTGCGGTAGTCGGGGACTCGGGTTCGAGCCCGCTCGGGGTACAAAATTTTTTTATATACCCGCTACCCATAGGGTAGAAGGGTATTATAACTTTGTGCCGGCAGGAAATGTATGTAACAGGTAGAAGGAGGCATCTCCGACCCTATAAAGTATGTATATTCTTGATCAGCGTCAACAGCCGAGACGATCTAACCATGTCCGTCTGTCCGTCTGTCCGTATGAACACCTAGATCTCAGAGACTATAAGAGATAGAGCTATAATTTTTTCGACACCATTTGTTATGTTTGCACGCACATCAAGTTTGTTTCAAATTTTTGCCACGCCCACTTCCGCCCCGCAAAAAATAATAACAAGCGTAATTGTAACGCTAGAGTTGCGAATTTTGGTATATACAATAATAACTATAGCATTTATGATTGCTGAAAATTTGGTTGCGATCAGATAAAAATTGTAAAAGTTATTAAAGAAATAGTTTTGTATGGGCACAAACGCTTTCTATGTATGACTTGTATGTATGCGTATACGTATATACATGCTCGCCTCTATATTTGTATCTGTATGCAAGAGGCACTGCGATAGCTCTATTGGTAGAGTGCAAGCATATTACTGTTGCGGTAGTCGGGGACTCGGGTTCGAGCCCGCTCGGGGTACAAAATTTTTTTATATACCCGCTACCCATAGGGTAGAAGGGTATTATAACTTTGTGCCGGCAGGAAATGTATGTAACAGGTAGAAGGAGGCATCTCCGACCCTATAAAGTATGTATATTCTTGATCAGCGTCAACAGCCGAGACGATCTAACCATGTCCGTCTGTCCGTATGAACACCTAGATCTCAGAGACTATAAGAGATAGAGCTATAATTTTTTTTCGACACCATTTGTTATGTTTGCACGCAGATCAAGTTTGTTTCAAATTTTTGCCACGCCCACTTCCGCCCCCGCAAATCAAAAATCGAATAACAAGCGTAATTGTAACGCTAGAGTTGCGAATTTTGGTATATACAATATAACTATAGCATTTAAGATTGCTGAAAATTTGGTTGCGATCAGATAAAAATTGTAGAAGTTATTAAAAAAATAGTTTTGTATGGGCAAAAACGCTTTCTATGTATGTGTTGTATGTATGCGTATACGTATATACATACATTCTCTATATTTGTATCTGTATGCAAGAGGCACTGCGATAGCTCTATTGGTAGAGTGCAAGCATATTACTGTTGCGGTAGTCGGGGACTCGGGTTCGAGCCCGCTCGGGGTACAAAATTTTTTTATATACCCGCTACCCATAGGGTAGAAGGGTATTATAACTTTGTGCCGGCAGGAAATGTATGTAACAGGTAGAAGGAGGCATCTCCGACCCTATAAAGTATGTATATTCTTGATCAGCGTCAACAGCCGAGACGATCTAACCATGTCCGTCTGTCCGTCTGTCCGTATGAACACCTAGATCTCAGAGACTATAAGAGATAGAGCTATAATTTTTTTCGACACCATTTGTTATGTTTGCACGCACATCAAGTTTGTTTCAAATTTTTGCCACGCCCACTTCCGCCCCCAAATCAAATAACAAGCGTAATTGTAACGCTAGAGTTGCGAATTTTGGTATATACAATAATAACTATAGCATTTATGATTGCTGAAAATTTGGTTGCGATCAGATAAAAATTGTAAAAGTTATTAAAGAAATAGTTTTGTATGGGCACAAACGCTTTCTATGTATGACTTGTATGTATGCGTATACGTATATACATGCTCGCCTCTATATTTGTATCTGTATGCAAGAGGCACTGCGATAGCTCTATTGGTAGAGTGCAAGCATATTACTGTTGCGGTAGTCGGGGACTCGGGTTCGAGCCCGCTCGGGGTACAAAATTTTTTATATACCCGCTACCCATAGGGTAGAAGGGTATTATAACTTTGTGCCGGCAGGAAATGTATGTAACAGGTAGAAGGAGGCATCTCCGACCCTATAAAGTATGTATATTCTTGATCAGCGTCAACAGCCGAGACGATCTAACCATGTCCGTCTGTCCGTATGAACACCTAGATCTCAGAGACTATAAGAGATAGAGCTATAATTTTTTTCGACACCATTTGTTATGTTTGCACGCACATCAAGTTTGTTTCAAATTTTTGCCACGCCCACTTCCGCCCCGCAAATCAAAAATCGAATAACAAGCGTAATTGTAACGCTAGAGTTGCGAATTTTGGTATATACAATATAACTATAGCATTTAAGATTGCTGAAAATTTGGTTGCGATCAGATAAAAATTGTAGAAGTTATTAAAAAAATAGTTTTGTATGGGCAAAAACGCTTTCTATGTATGTGTTGTATGTATGCGTATACGTATATACATACATTCTCTATATTTGTATCTGTATGCAAGAGGCACTGCGATAGCTCTATTGGTAGAGTGCAAGCATATTACTGTTGCGGTAGTCGGGGACTCGGGTTCGAGCCCGCTCGGGGTACAAAATTTTTTTATATACCCGCTACCCATAGGGTAGAAGGGTATTATAACTTTGTGCCGGCAGGAAATGTATGTAACAGGTAGAAGGAGGCATCTCCGACCCTATAAAGTATATATATTCTTGATCAGCGTCAACAGCCGAGACGATCTAGCCATGTCCGTCTGTCCGTCTGTCCGTATGAACACCTAGATCTCAGAGACTATAAGAGATAGAGCTATAATTTTTTCGACAGCATTTGTTATGTTTGCACGCAGATCAAGTTTGTTTCAAATTTTTGCCACGCCCACTTCCGCCCCGCAAATCAAAAAATCGAATAACAAGCGTAATTGTAACGCTAGAGTTGCGAATTTTGGTATATACAATATAACTATAGCATTTAAGATTGCTGAAAATTTGGTTGCGATCAGATAAAAATTGTAGAAGTTATTAAAAAAATAGTTTTGTATGGGCAAAAACGCTTTCTATGTATGTGTTGTATGTATGCGTATACGTATATACATACATTCTCTATATTTGTATCTGTATGCAAGAGGCACTGCGATAGCTCTATTGGTAGAGTGCAAGCATATTACTGTTGCGGTAGTCGGGGACTCGGGTTCGAGCCCGCTCGGGGTACAAAATTTTTTTATATACCCGCTACCCATAGGGTAGAAGGGTATTATAACTTTGTGCCGGCAGGAAATGTATGTAACAGGTAGAAGGAGGCATCTCCGACCCTATAAAGTATGTATATTCTTGATCAGCGTCAACAGCCGAGACGATCTAACCATGTCCGTCTGTCCGTCTGTCCGTATGAACACCTAGATCTCAGAGACTATAAGAGATAGAGCTATAATTTTTTTTCGACACCATTTGTTATGTTTGCACGCAAATCAAGTTTGTTTCAAATTTTTGCCACGCCCACTTCCGCCCCCGCAAATAAAAAATCGAATAACAAGCGTAATTGTAACGCTAGAGTTGCGAATTTTGGTATATACAATAATAACTATAGCATTTAAGATTGCTGAAAATTTGGTTGCGATCAGATAAAAATTGTAGAAGTTATTAAAGAAATAGTTTTGTATGGGCAAAAACGCTTTCTATGTATGTGTTGTATGTATGCGTATACGTATATACATACATTCTCTATATTTGTATCTGTATGCAAGAGGCACTGCGATAGCTCTATTGGTAGAGTGCAAGCATATTACTGTTGCGGTAGTCGGGGACTCGGGTTCGAGCCCGCTCGGGGTACAAAATTTTTTTATATACCCGCTACCCATAGGGTAGAAGGGTATTATAACTTTGTGCCGGCAGGAAATGTATGTAACAGGTAGAAGGAGGCATCTCCGACCCTATAAAGTATGTATATTCTTGATCAGCGTCAACAGCCGAGACGATCTAGCCATGTCCGTCTGTCCGTCTGTCCGTATGAACACCTAGATCTCAGAGACTATAAGAGATAGAGCTATAATTTTTTCGACAGCATTTGTTATGTTTGCACGCAGATCAAGTTTGTTTCAAATTTTTGCCACGCCCACTTCCGCCCCCGCAAATCAAAAAATCGAATAACAAGCGTAATTGTAACGCTAGAGTTGCGAATTTTGGTATATACAATAATAACTATAGCATTTAAGATTGCTGAAAATTTGGTTGCGATCAGATAAAAATTGTAGAAGTTATTAAAGAAATAGTTTTGTATGGGCAAAAACGCTTTCTATGTATGTGTTTGTATGTATGCGTATACGTATATACATACATTCTCTATATTTGTATCTGTATGCAAGAGGCACTGCGATAGCTCTATTGGTAGAGTGCAAGCATATTACTGTTGCGGTAGTCGGGGACTCGGGTTCGAGCCCGCTCGGGGTACAAAATTTTTTTATATACCCGCTACCCATAGGGTAGAAGGGTATTATAACTTTGTGCCGGCAGGAAATGTATGTAACAGGTAGAAGGAGGCATCTCCGACCCTATAAAGTATATATATTCTTGATCAGCGTCAACAGCCGAGACGATCTATGAACACCTAGATCTCAGAGACTATAAGAGATAGAGCTATAATTTTTTTCGACAGCATTTGTTATGTTTGCACGCAGATCAAGTTTGTTTCAAATTTTTGCCACGCCCACTTCCGGCCCCGCAAATCAAAAAATCGAATAACAAGCGTAATTGTAACGCTAGAGTTGCGAATTTTGGTATATACAATATAACTATAGCATTTAAGATTGCTGAAAATTTGGTTGCGATCAGATAAAAATTGTAGAAGTTATTAAAAAATAGTTTTGTATGGGCAAAAACGCTTTCTATGTATGTGTTGTATGTATGCGTATACGTATATACATACATTCCGTATATTTGTATCTGTATGCAAGAGGCACTGCGATAGCTCTATTGGTAGAGTGCAAGCATATTACTGTTGCGGTAGTCGGGGACTCGGGTTCGAGCCCGCTCGGGGTACAAAATTTTTTTATATACCCGCTACCCATAGGGTAGAAGGGTATTATAACTTTGTGCCGGCAGGAAATGTATGTAACAGGTAGAAGGAGGCATCTCCGACCCTATAAAGTATATATATTCTTGATCAGCGTCAACAGCCGAGACGATCTAGCCATGTCCGTCTGTCCGTCTGTCCGTATCCGAACACCTAGATCTCAGAGACTATAAGAGATAGAGCTATAATTTTTTTCGACACCATTTGTTATGTTTGCACGCAAATCAAGTTTGTTTCAAATTTTTGCCACGCCCACTTCCGCCCCCGCAAATCAAAAAATCGAATAACAAGCGTAATTGTAACGCTAGAGTTGCGAATTTTGGTATATACAATAATAACTATAGCATTTATGATTGCTGAAAATTTGGTTGCGATCAGATAAAAATTGTAGAAGTTATTAAAGAAATAGTTTTGTATGGGCAAAAACGCTTTCTATGTATGTGTTGTATGTATGCGTATACGTATATACATACATTCTCTATATTTTTATCTGTATGCAAGAGGCACTGCGATAGCTCTATTGGTAGAGTGCAAGCATATTTTGAGAATGTTGCGGTAGTCGGGGACTCGGGTTCGAGCCCGCTCGGGGTACAAAATTTTTTTTATATACCCGCTACCCATAGGGTAGAAGGGTATTATAACTTTGTGCCGGCAGGAAATGTATGTAACAGGTAGAAGGAGGCATCTCCGACCCTATAAAGTATATATTCTTGATCAGCGTCAACAGCCGAGACGATCTAGTCCGTCTGTCCGTCTGTCCGTATGAACACCTAGATCTCAGAGACTATAAGAGATAGAGCTATAATTTTTTTCGTTATGTTTGCACGCAGATCAAGTTTGTTTCAAATTTTTGCCAAGCCCACTTCCGGCCCCGCAAATCAAAAATCGAATAACAAGCGTAATTGTAACGCTAGAGTTGCGAATTTTGGTATATACAATATAACTATAGCATTTAAGATTGCTGAAAATTTGGTTGCGATCAGATAAAAATTGTAGAAGTTATTAAAAAAATAGTTTTTATGGGCAAAAACGCTTTCTATGTATGTGTTGTATGTATGCGTATACGTATATACATACATTCTCTATATTTGTATCTGTATGCAAGAGGCACTGCGATAGCTCTATTGGTAGAGTGCAAGCATATTACTGTTGCGGTAGTCGGGGACTCGGGTTCGAGCCCGCTCGGGGTACAAAATTTTTTTATATACCCGCTACCCATAGGGTAGAAGGGTATTATAACTTTGTGCCGGCAGGAAATGTATGTAACAGGTAGAAGGAGGCATCTCCGACCCTATAAAGTATGTATATTCTTGATCAGCGTCAACAGCCGAGACGATCTAACCATGTCCGTCTGTCCGTCTGTCCGTATGAACACCTAGATCTCAGAGACTATAAGAGATAGAGCTATAATTTTTTTTGTTATGTTTGCACGCAGATCAAGTTTGTTTCAAATTTTTGCCACGCCCACTTCCGGCCCCGCAAATCAAAAATCGAATAACAAGCGTAATTGTAACGCTAGAGTTGCGAATTTTGGTATATACAATATAACTATAGCATTTAAGATTGCTGAAAATTTGGTTGCGATCAGATAAAATTGTAGAAGTTATTAAAAAAATAGTTTTTATGGGCAAAAACGCTTTCTATGTATGTGTTGTATGTATGCGTATACGTATATGGGCATTTCTCAAAGTCGCGAACGTACGTTCGTATCGAGATTAATTAAAAAAAACCATCGAAAACAAACGTTTCCTGAAACTTTTTTACTCTTCGATAGCATTTGTTTAGCTCTTTGCTTAATGTAAATTATGGGGCTTATCGATTTTGCGGTAATATTGTCAAAAACATGCGGTCGCGAACGTACGCAAAATGGAAGTCGAATTTGGCTTAATGCAGTAAAATGCAAAACTCTGCGAATTGAGACGGAATACTTTAACAGAAATGACTTTACTTTTAAAGTAGAATCATGTAGCTTTCTATTAAGTCTACTCCCAAGAAAATATCTCCATTTATTTATTTTAATTTAATTAAGTTCCTAGTCGCGAACGTACGGTCGCGAACGTACGATTTTTCCATGAGGTTTTTTATTAAATTTTTATTTTACCACAACTTTTTTTTAATAATTTCATATTTCATAAAACCCCGCGGATATAACCCAATTTAATATGTCTAATAACATTTAAAGCAAAAAATAAATTTTATTGAATATGAAATATGTACAGAAATTTATTAATTTTAAGAAAAATGAGTAAGAAGTAATAAGTAATAAGAAATAAGTAAAAAGTAATAAGTAATAAGAAATAAGCAATAAGTAATAATAAGAAATAACGTATATGAAACATTTATAATATTATAGTTTTCAAAGAAGAGTATGTCTGAGCTGTGCTTATAGCTCTATTGCTATCAGAATATACCGAATGTATTGTTCTGATACCTGGGATTTTTGGTACATCCTCCCATTTCTTTATTAAAGGTGTTGACATCTCATTAATTGTCTGTGCTAGAATATATTAAAACTTTGATGCCAGCTATGTGTTGTTGGGCACAGTGGTAAAAATCTCCGAGCGTTATTTAAAACAAGGTTCTTGGTTTTGGTAAGTGACCAAACCTTTTTTTATTACCGCACCAACTCCATCGACGGCACCTAGATCCCATGGGAAGTATAAAGTAATTCCACTCAATGGATTCACATCTGAAGTTAGCTCTTAAATCAGCTAAGCTCCAAAAATAAATTTGTTTTAAACTGGCAGCTACTTCCGTCCGAGAATACCAATAATTTTTCGAAATTGCCATGCTGGTCTATAATTTGTTCAACAATTGCATTAATAAAAATGTAGACATCTATTTTTTGCTATGGCTTCAGCTATCGCTTATTACTGCAAACGATATAGTTTTTAAACATCCATACGACGCAAGTAAAAATTGACACTTGCTTATAGGTAAAATGTGCGCTTTGAATTTCGTTTTGACACAGAAGCCTATAATTTTCTGCGAAATCAAATTGCATTGCAAGTTCACCAGGCTTGATATTTTCTTTAGTGGATTCAAAATAAATTTGTTGAGCTACAAAATTTTTTACGAAGAAGTGTGTTTTAAAAGTGGCAGCTGAACTTCTAATTCATGGAATAAATCTGAAAGCGTAGCAACAGAATACGTCAACGTTATTCTATCTTCAACTTTCCTCCAGTGTTGCCATTTTACGATTTTATCCAAGTTTTTCAAATATTGTAATGGAACAATAGATTTTACATCTGTTTCACAATTATCACATGTGTTGGTCATACAGTTTTCGTTTAATATTGCAACAAGTTAATTCCAAAAACTTTTGAATGTTCTGTAGAGTCTTGATAACTGTTGCACAAGATTCATTAAAAATTGAAATTAGCATGATAGACACATACACACATGCAATGAGGCATTTTAGTCGAAAGTTGGACATGTTTTGGTCGATTTGCGAAAATGTTGCCGCTTACGCGTTAACTTGATTAACTCCTTTTGTAGATTTGGTAGGCTTCCGCTACGGTTAGCAACATAAAACGCTTAGCAACTATTATCCGTCAACAATGATTGTGTCCTTCTTGGCTATGCGATTGTAACGCTAATGTCTTCACGTAAGAAAATGTATGAAATAAATTTTCGCCTTTTGGTACAATCCGAGTAAAATTTTTGTTGCATTATTCGTTATTCACTTTTTCTGGCTCGGGGTACAAAATTTTTTTATATACCCGCTACCCATAGGGTAGATATTAATCAGCGTCAACAGCCGAGACGATTGCCCGGCTTATCAGTATGAACACCTAGATCTCAGATATAAGAGATAGAGCTATAATTTTTTTTCAATGCTTTAATAATCGAAATTTTTTGTTTGAATCGGTCGGCAATGCTCTTTCAGCCTTTCTTATATATATTTCCCATAGTTTGTTTACAAAGGTACGCTTTCAGTTCTTCGTTGTTTTGAGCTTCTTTTTTCTTTTCTCATAGACTTTCAGCCTTTTACGTTCTTTTTTTCTTGCATCTGTCTCAAAACAGTGGGATTATTGCTGTTTGCCAATGCTGAGCGGCGTTTTCTCATTCTTTCAGCTGCTTGTTCACGCAATTGCGAATAACTTCTGTATATACATTTTAACTATATTTATATATCGGGCAAATTTTCCACTTGCGATCCAGATAAGAATTTGTAGAAACTTATTAAACATATAAAAGTAAAAAACGCTAAAAAAAAAAAACTTACGGTCGCGAACGTACGCTACTTTGCCAATCAATAAAAAAAGATTGGTTAGAGTAACCTCAACGATTTTTTATATTTAATATATTTATCCCAAAATCACTTAACACGCGAAGTTTCATCCACCTGCTTGCACTTATTGCGGAGCAATTACAATAAAATGATGTTTTCGGTCGCGAACGTACGATTAGAAAATAGATAAGAAGCAAAATAGAAATTAACAGTTAATTGAACATTTGTTCGCTCTCTTTGCATTTTTATTCTTATTGGATTGCAATAAAGAGACTTGGTAGAAATAGAGCAAACATATCATATGTTATGTTTGCACGCAGATCAAGTTTGTTTCAAATTTTGCATACCCACTTCCGGCCCCGCAAATCAAAAATCGAATAACAAGCGTAATTGTAACGCTAGAGTTGCGAATTTTGGTATATACAATATAACTATGCATTTAAGATTGCTGAAAATTTGGTTGCGATCAGATAAAAATTGTAGAAGTTATTAAAAAAATAGTTTTGAATGGGAAAAAACGCTTTCTATGTATGGTTTACCTATGTATGCGTATACGTATATACATACATTCTCTATATTTGTATCTGTATGCAAGAGGCACTGCGATAGCTCTATTGGTAGAGTGCAAGCATATTACTGTTGCGGTAGTCGGGGAACTCGGGTTCGAGCCCGCTCGGGGTACAAAATTTTTTTATATACCCGCTACCCATAGGGTAGAAGGGTATTATAACTTTGTGCCGGCAGGAAATGTATGTAACAGGTAGAAGGAGGCATCTCCGACCCTATAAAGTATGTATATTCTTGATCAGCGTCAACAGCCGAGACGATCTAACCATGTCCGTCTGTCCGTCAGAAAAAAATTGTGGAAGCTATTTAAGAAATACTTTTGTATGGGCAAAAACGCCTACTTACTAGGGTCTGAGTTGCTTTGGCTGACAATCTGGTATATTGTGCCGTCTATGGTATATTTTGAATGCGGTACTATATCGATATACCATATATACCATTTGGTGTGTTTTTAGTATTTTTCCGGTATATTTGGTATATTTTGAGAATAATACCGCAAACTATATATTGCTTTTATTCAAAATGGGTAGTGGGCATCTCACAGTCGAGCACACTCGACTGTAGCTTTCTTTACTTGTTTTATATACCCGCTACCCATAGGGTAGAAGGGTATTATAACTTTGTGCCGGCAGGAAATGTATGTAACAGGTAGAAGGAGGCAGCCCGACCCTATAAAGTATATATATTCTTGATCAGCGTCAACAGCCGAGACGATCTAGCCATGTCCGTCTGTCCGTCTGTCCGTATCCGCCCCCGCAAATCAAAAAATCGAATAACATGCGTAATTTTAAAGCTAAGGTTGTGAATTTTGGTATATATAATAATAACTATAGTAGTAATGATTCCTGAAAATTTGATTGCGATCAGATAAAAATTGTCGAAGTTATTAAAGAAATACTTTTGTATGGGCAAAACCCCTTCTTACCAGGGTCTGAGTTGCTTTGGCTGACAATCTGGTATATTGAGCCGTCCATGGTATATTTTGAATGCGGTACTATATCGATATACCACATATACCATTTGGTATATTTTTAGTATTTTTCCGGTATATTTGGTATATTTTGAAAATAATACCGCAAAATATATTGCTTTTATTCAAAATGGGTAGTGGTATCTCACAGTCGAGCACACTCGACTGTAGCTTTCTTACTTGTTTTATATACCCGCTACCCATAGGGTAGAAGGGTATTATAACTTTGTGCCGGCAGGAAATGTATGTAACAGGTAGAAGGAGGCAGCTCCGACCCTATAAAGTATATATATTTTTTGATCAGCGTCAACAGCCGAGACGATCTAGCCATGTCCGTCTGTCCGTCTGTCCGTATCCGCCCCCGCAAATCAAAAAATCGAATAACATGCGTAATTTTAAAGCTAAGGTTGTGAATTTTGGTATATATAATAATAACTATAGTAGTTATGATTCCTGAAAATTTGATTGCGATCAGATAAAAATTGTCGAAGTTATTAAAGAAATACTTTTGTATGGGCAAAAACCCCTTCTTACCAGGGTCTGAGTTGCTTTGGCTGACAATCTGGTATATTGAGCCGTCCATGGTATATTTTTGAATGCGGTACTATATCGATATACCACATATACCATTTGGTATATTTTTAGTGTATTTGCAGTATATTTGGTATATTTTGAGAATAATACCGCAAAATATTTTGGCTTTAATCAAATTGGGTAGATTGGGTATCTCACAGTCGAGTACACTCGACTGTAGCTTTCTTTATGACTTGTTTTTATATACCCGCTACCCATAGGTAGAAGGGTATTATAACTTTGTGCCGGCAGGAAATGTATGTAACAGGTAGAAGGAGGCATCTCCGACCCTATAAAGTATGTATATTCTTGATCAGCGTCAACAGCCGAGACGATCTAACCATGTCCGTCTGTCCGTCTGTCCGTATGAACACCTAGATCTCAGAGACTATAAGAGATAGAGCTATAATTTTTTCGACACCATTTGTTATGTTTGCACGCACATCAAGTTTGTTTCAAATTTTTGCCACGCCCACTTCCGGCCCCGCAAATCAAAAATCGAATAACAAGCGTAATTGTAACGCTAGAGTTGCGAATTTTGGTATATACAATATAACTATAGCATTTAAGATTGCTGAAAATTTGGTTGCGATCAGATAAAAATTGTAGAAGTTATTAAAAAAATAGTTTTTATGGGCAAAAACGCTTTCTATGTATGTGTTGTATGTATGCGTATACGTATATACATACATTCTCTATATTTGTATCTGTATGCAAGAGGCACTGCGATAGCTCTATTGGTAGAGTGCAAGCATATTACTGTTGCGGTAGTCGGGGACTCGGGTTCGAGCCCGCTCGGGGTACAAAATTTTTTATATACCCGCTACCCATAGGGTAGAAGGGTATTATAACTTTGTGCCGGCAGGAAATGTATGTAACAGGTAGAAGGAGGCATCTCCGACCCTATAAAGTATATATATTCTTGATCAGCGTCAACAGCCGAGACGATCTAGAACTCCTAGATCTCAGAGACTATAAGAGATAGAGCTATATTTTTTTCGTTATGTTTGCACGCAGATCAAGTTTGTTTCAAATTTTTGCCAAGCCCACTTCCGGCCCCGCAAATCAAAAATCGAATAACAAGCGTAATTGTAACGCTAGAGTTGCGAATTTTGGTATATACAATATAACTATAGCATTTAAGATTGCTGAAAATTTGGTTGCGATCAGATAAAAATTGTAGAAGTTATTAAAAAATAGTTTTTATGGGCAAAAACGCTTTCTATGTATGTGTTGTATGTATGCGTATACGTATATACATACATTCTCTATATTTGTATCTGTATGCAAGAGGCACTGCGATAGCTCTATTGGTAGAGTGCAAGCATATTACTGTTGCGGTAGTCGGGGAACTCGGGTTCGAGCCCGCTCGGGGTACAAAATTTTTTATATACCCGCTACCCATAGGGTAGAAGGGTATTATAACTTTGTGCCGGCAGGAAATGTATGTAACAGGTAGAAGGAGGCATCTCCGACCCTATAAAGTATGTATATTCTTGATCAGCGTCAACAGCCGAGACGATCTAACCATGTCCGTCTGTCCGTATGAACACCTAGATCTCAGAGACTATAAGAGATAGAGCTATATTT
This sequence comes from Drosophila nasuta, assembly GCF_023558535.2. Classification (NCBI taxonomy): domain Eukaryota; kingdom Metazoa; phylum Arthropoda; class Insecta; order Diptera; family Drosophilidae; genus Drosophila; species Drosophila nasuta. The sequence continues at coordinate 6,382 of NW_026869609.1, read as the reverse complement.
TTTCGTTATGTTTGCACGCAGATCAAGTTTGTTTCAAATTTTGCCAAGCCCACTTCCGGCCCCGCAAATCAAAAATCGAATAACAAGCGTAATTGTAACGCTTGAGTTGCGAATTTTGGTATATACAATATAACTATAGCATTTAAGATTGCTGAAAATTTGGTTGCGATCAGATAAAAATTGTAGAAGTTATTAAAGAAATAGTTTTGTATGGGCAAAAACGCTTTCTATGTGTCGGAGTCGAAGCGAGTTTCGATGCTCTCACAGGCGATTCTACGAGCACACTGCCCGCTCGATCCTTTTACTGCCTACGCCATAGCCATCGAACCACACTCAGCGACAGCGTCTCGACGCTGTCGCCCCGCAATAATAACTGTACTTGGCAAAGCGACAAAATGCGGACAACCAACAAAGCGCAAATAAAGAATGATGCAATCTAACATGCACACTCTTAATTACGCAGTGTCAATATGCCGAAACGCACAAGCTACTACGCAGTGCCAAAATGCCAAAGTGCACCTACAACTACGACGCACAGCTGCGCAGTGACAATGTGTCGAATCTACATTACTTACTCTCCGACACGGCCATTCTGACATATACACGTCCTCGTGTCTATAATAATTATCTCAATTTCAATCTCACTTTCCAATTTCAATTCCTCAGATTAACCCAGTCAAATAATCTCAAGTCCAAGTAGACTTTCATAACATAACTTTATTTCTATTTTCAATATTTCGTAGGTTATTTTAATATTCTCAGTTTATATTTTCTTATAAACAATTTCTTTAATTTCCATTCCATTTAAACATTTTCAAATTATACATTAATCAGTTCAAAACATCAGTTCTTAATCCAATGTACATAGCTAAACTTTTATTAGCTAACACTTCAATCTAATGCCAAACGCATCTTCAAACAAATTAATTTTTCCACAGCCAAAAACTTAGACTTCACTCATTTTATTAAGTTCCTGTTCGTCCATCGCCCAACACTTGGCTTCACGAATTCATCAACCACATTACTCGTACATCGCCCAATACTTGGCTTCACGAAATCATCAACCATATTTCTCGTACATCGCCCAAATCTTGGCTTCTCAAATTCATCAACTACATTGCTCGTCAACCATATTTCATCAACCATATTTCTCGTACATTGCCCAACTCTTGGCTTCACGAATTCATCAACCACATTGCTCGTCAACCATATTTCTAGTACATCGCCCAACTCTTGGCTTCTCAAATTCATCAACCATATTTCCCGTCCATCGCCCAATACTTGGCTTCACGAATTCATCAACTACACTACTCTTACATCGCCCAATACTTGGCTTCACGAAATCAACAATCGCATTGCTAAAGCAACTCTCGTCCATCGCCAATCACATGACTTCACGAATTCTCTTTTGTTTCAACAGACTTTTCCAATAGATTTTTCCAATAGACTTTTCCAACAGACTTTTCTCTTTATGATTTACATCTAACTCTTCTGGGATTTGCACATCCGGTAGCTGTCGCAAACTTTCGTGTAGGTACTTGTAACGTCTATTGTTCTGTGTAGACTTTAAAATGTGTCGGTCTCCGTCCTCGACCACCAAAAAAAAGGGTCCTCTGAACCACGTGTCCAACTCCGTTTGCCGTCTCTCACCGCTTCTAAGTAATACAAAACCACCCACACAGAACCAAATTACCTTAGCCTTACCCTTAGCAACTCTCTTTCACACATCTAGCGACCTCTTCCATGTTCCTAGGATCAACGACACTAGCAACTCTACCTTCTCCAACCTTGAATGCATCTCCTCAGCCTTCATCCAATAACCAATGCAATCTCAAGAAAAAAACATTTTGAATGTTAAATGAGAATCTGCCTTGACTAGAACGTCCAATACAAGTTGCAACCGCAAATATGTGTCATCCTTCGAAATAAAATATTGACTATTGCTTTAGTAATATTGAAACTTTTTTTATTTTTTTTTTTTTATTTTTCGAACATTTCTGTTTCAATCCGATCAGAATTAGCATGTAGAACGGTTTCACACACGTTCACAACTTTATTTTTGACAGTCTTAAAACAATCGCAAGAAACATCCACTAACAACCCTTGATCCAGCACTTCTCTGCCAACTACAATATTTTCTTTCATACACTAGTCTGGTACAATACGAAGCAAAACAACCAATGATTCACCATCAAACATGAGCACTGTAATTACTGGCACTACCCATCCTATTCCAAGGAATAACGCCTCTTACCAACCAACTTATTTAAAACGCTTTCTTCAAATAATGAGCGCTCAGCTCCAAATGAAATGTAATTGGAAATCTCTCACCCGCATACTCGATTGAGGCTACACCATAGCTCACAGCTCTACTCCATTTTCCGATCGTACTCCCAGTTCTTCTGGACAATTAGTGGCAATGTGTCCTGGCTCCTGACATCTGTAGCAAGTTACATTCGCCTTTCCATGACCAGACTGCTCTGATCGCCACTCCTTTCCAGTTCCCAGAACTTGTGCACTCATTTCAGTTTTACAGTTTTGTATTTTTTTTTTGACCAAGTTTTCGACACTGATAAAATTTAATTTCCACACTTTTAGCACGCTTGGCCTCTAGTTCCCCGTTTGATATAAAACGACGTTCTCTTAGCGCTGAGAACACTTGCAACTCCGCTTGCAATTCACGTCGATTGGTTACATGTGTTGTATGTACCATGCTGCAGACGCCGATCGAAATTATCCATCTGTCCAAGAACCAACGCAATGGCAATTTGATCGAAATTTAAATTTCGCAGTTTTGTGCACAGTATTGTCACACAACAACTCACAAAAACAGGCTAACTTTCACTATTGCTTGGACGACTGTTAAAAGATTCACAATAACGGCGGCTGGCGTCTCAGATCTCTCGTACCGCTGCTCAAACAATTGCCGGAACTGTTGCCAGGTTATTCCAGGGTAACATATTTGAGATAACCACTGGACCGCTAAGCCTTCCAAAGCTTTTCTTAACACTATTATAAGAACACTTTCACTTAATAATTTTTTCTCGCAAACTTATCTTGACCGTAATAGACCACTGCGTGGCATCCACACCAGCAATGTCTGGATTACATTTCGGCAAACAGATCTCACTATTCTATTACAACTCGCTCGCCGGAATCTTAATGAAGAGCCAAAAATTCCGATTTTGTTGCTCTATTAACGCGAAGACATCCCTTGAAGTACTTTAGTCAGGGCCGAATCCCACTTCTGATGTCGGAGTCTGTTCTACCGAAGTCTGTTTATTCATTATCGCGAAGCGAGTTTCGATGCTCTCACAGGCGATTCAACGAGCACACTGCCCGCTCGATCCTTTTACTGCCTACGCCATAGCCATCGAACCACACACAGCGACAGCGTCTCGCTGTCGCCCCGCATTAACTGTACTTGGCAAAGCGACAAAATGCGGACAACCAACAAAGCGCAAATAAAGAATGATGCAATCTAACATGCACACTCTTAATTACGCAGTGTCAATATACCGAAACGCACAAGCTACTACGCATTGCCAAAATGCCAAAGTGCACCTACAACTACGCAGCGTCAATGTGCCGAGACGCACGCACAGCTGCGCAGTGACAATGTGCCGAATCTACATTACTTACTCCGACATACATATATATTTCACTTGTGAAATTTTTCTCATATGACATGCCTGCTCGACATCACCACCCCTATATAGGTTTTGTGACACGTTTTCTACAACCAGCTCATTTTACTAAGGTATACCACCTAATGTATCTTTTATGTTGCACTAATTTAATAATACAACAGTAAAACATCATTATTTTTAACTTTTATACCCGCTACCCATAGGGTAGAAGGGTATTATAACTTTGTGCCGGCAGGAAATGTATGTAACAGGTAGAAGGAGGCATCTCCGACCCTATAAAGTATGTATATTCTTGATCAGCGTCAACAGCCGAGACGATCTAACCATGTCCGTCTGTCCGTATGAAACACTGGATCTCAGAGACTATAAGAGATAGAGCAATAATTTTTTCGACACCATTTGTTATGTTTGCACGCAGATCAAGTTTGTTTCAAATTTTTGCCACGCCCACTTCCGCCCCGCAAATCAAAAATCGAATAACAAGCGTAATTGTAACGCTAGAGTTGCGAATTTTGGTATATACAATAATAACTATAGCATTTATGATTGCTGAAAAATCCGAAAAATTTTGGAAAATGAAAAATGTAAAAATCTTTAAAAATTTTGGAAAATGAAAAAATGTAAGAATCGGGAAAATTTTGGAAAATGAAAAAATGTAAAATCGGAAAAGTTTTGAAAAATGAAAAAATTTTAAAATCGGAAAAATTTAGGGAAAAGAAAAAATGTACAAATCCGGAAAAATTTGGAAAATGAAAAAATTGTAAAATGGGAAAAATTTTGGAAAATTGAAAAAATAAAAAATCGGGAAAATTTCGGAAAATGATAAAATGTAAAATCGGGAAAATTTTCAAAATTGAAAAAAGTAAAAATCGGAAAATGTTGGAAAATGAAAAATGTAAAAATCGGGAAAATTTTGGAAAATGAAAAAATGTAAAAATCCGGAAAATTTTGGAAAATGAAAAAATATAAAAATCGAAAACAATTTTGGAAAATAAAAAATGTAAAAATCAAAAAATTTTGGAAAATAAAAATTTGTAAAATCGGAAAAATTTTGAAAAATAAAAAAAGTAAAAATCGGAAAAAATTTGAAAAATGAAAATGTAAAATCCGATAAATTTTCGAAAATGAAAAATTGTAAAATCGGAAATATGTTGGAAAATGAAAAAATGTAAAATCGAAAAAATTTTTGGAAAATGTAAAATCAGGAAAATTTTGGAAAATGAAAACATGTAAAAATCCGGAAAATTTTGGAAAATGAAAAAATGTAAAATCGGAAAAATTTTGGAAAATGAAAAAATGTAAAATCGGAAAATATTTTGGAAAATGAAAAATTGTGAAAATCGGAAAAATTTTGGAAAATGAAAAAATGTACAAATCCGGAAAAATTTGGAAAATGAAAAATTGTAAAATGGGAAAAATTTTGGAAAATTGAAAAATGTAAAATCGGGAAAATTTCGGAAAATGATAAAATGTAAAATCGGGAAAATTTTCAAAATTGAAAAAGTAAAAATCGGAAAAATTTTGGAAAATCAAAATGTAAAAATCGAGAAAATTTTGGAAAATGAAAAAATATAAAAATCGAAACAATTTTGGAAAATAAAAAATGTAAAAATCCGAAAATTTTGGAAAATAAAAATTTGTAAAATCGGAAAATTTTGAAAAATGAAGAAAAGTAAAATCGGAAAAATTTTGGAAAATGAAAAATGTAAAATCGGATAAATTTCGAAAATGAAAAATTGTAAAATCGGAAAATATTGAAAATGAAATAATGTAAAATCGGTAAAAATTTAGGAAAATGAAAAAAAATGTAAAATCCGGAAAATTTTGGAAAATGAAAATATGTAAAATTCCCGAAAATTTTGGAAAATGAAAAAATGGAAAATCGGAATAATTTTGGAAAATGAAAAATGTTAAAATCGGAAATAATTATTAGAAAATGAAAAAATTTATAAATCGGAACAAGTTTTAAAAATGAATAAATGTAAAATCGGAAAAATTTTGGAAAATGAAAAATGCAAAATCGGAACAATGATCGGAAAATGAAAATGTGAAAATCGGAAAAATTTAGGGAAATGAAAAATGTAAAAATCGGGAAAATTTTGGAAAATGAAAAAATGTAAAAATCCGGAAAATTTTGGAAAATGAAAATATGTAAAATTCGAAAATTTTAGAAAATGAAAAAAATGTAAAAATTGGAAAAATTTTGGAAAATGAAAAAATGTATGAATCCGGAAAATTTTGGAAAATGGAAAAAGGTAAAATCGGAAAACTTTTGAAAATGAAAAAATGTAAAATCGGAAAAATTTAGGGAAATGAAAAATTTAAAATCGGGAAAATTTTGGAAAATGAAAATGTAAAATTCCGGAAAATTTTGGAAAATAAAAAAATCCGGAAAAGCCAGAAAATTTTGGAAAATGAAAAAAATGTAAAATCGGAATAATTTTGGAAAATGAAAAATTAAAATTGGGAAAAATTTTGCAAAATTAAAAAGTACAAATCCGGAAAAATTTTTGGAAAATGAAAAATGTAAAATCGGAAAAATTTTGGAAAATGAAAAATTAAACAACCGCAAAAATTTTGAAAAATGAAAAAATTTAAAATTGGGAAAATTGTGGAAATTGATAAAATTGTATAAGTCGGCAACAGGGTGGAAATTGAAAAATAAATATCAGCAAAATTTTGAAAATTGAAAAAATTTAAAATCGTCCAAAATTTGGAAAATGATAAAATGT